>NC_056740.1:507827970-507910470 GCF_019279795.1 Protopterus annectens | reverse complement strand
ATAATTACAAGAGGTACTTAGCTTGGGCCTCCTCACCCCCACTAATGGTGCCTTTTGTCATATATGTATTTGCTGTGTTCTCTTTTATATCTATAGATATATATTTGTATACACACACACACACACACACGTATATATATATATACACACACACACACACACACACACACACACACACACACACACATACATCTACATGTATAAATACATTTCCTGTACTGTTGAATGACTGCTGTGCTGGATGATATGTTTGTGAAAACATCAGCGATATGTATATCTGACATGTCTTAATGGTAAATCGCTTTGGCTACGATTTGCAGGGTCCTGGGTTTGAGCCATGCAAAGGCTGTTTATTTTGTTGCTGGGCAGAACAAGGGCCATTAGATACAGAGGGATTAAGGCACTTTTAAGCAGTTGTAAGTGGGTTTACGCGGGTTTGTGCAAAGGTAAGCACTGTTAACTTCCGGTTACAGTTTCTTATACTCAGTTAGCTTCTAAATTGCTTAACCTGTGTAGGCATTGCTTACCCCCATGCAAACAGGATTAAACCCACGTACTGCTGCTTAAAAGTGCTTACTCCTGCTTACCCCTGCACTAATTTCTTTAAAAGAAAAATGGTTGATAGGAAAGTGGTGAAAAAAGGGCACAGAGAGGGAAAGACAGTAGGTAAAATAGCTAGGGATGTGCAGGGTGGGTGTAGGGAAGGTCCATAGCTGCCCATTTCTTCTACAGCAACAGCTGTGCATATACACTGATTTGGAAGTAGATTTGGACACTCATACCCCTGAGAGAGGTGTTAGGAAAACAATAATATGTTGTGAAGCCAATTAGACCAGATTACATGTGTCCAGTAGACATGTGTGCGAAATGGACAGCTAAGTATGGGACAAGATTTTTTTTTGGGAATAGATTGCCCTTTTTTTTTAAGGTGAGAGTGGGATGTTTGGGAGGGATAGTAGGTATATTTGGGGAGGTTGGTTGAGTAGGATAACAGACAAGACAGACAAGACAGCATACAGGGGCGGTATATGACACATGTGGGGGGTAAACACCTTGGATGGGGAGGGGTGTTTGGAAAATCGGAAGCCCATGAACCCCCTAGTGGAAACAGTGGGACTGAGGTCCCCACCCATGGGCAGTCACCACTGCACCTTCATGGCCACAAAGGTAGCTGTGCTAGGGGCTGGGTAGGAGGGGCAGGCTGACCCTCTTGATGCACCACGTGGCCCTCAAGCTGGCATAGCAGATCTCCAAACTCTCTGCAGAGATCACTATGCACCAGAACTCGGACCTGACAATGGGTGACAGTATCCTGTACGTGCCCACTCCCAGGGGGTGGTGAGCCCCATCCCCGGAGGCAGTTCCACCCGAAGGTGGTGCAGGACCAGCAGACGAGGAGGTCCCGGGGTGGGTCCCAGACATGCTGGTGCCCGGTGCCACAACCAGATGAGGTAGGAGAGGTGGGTCCACTGGGACCGGCCTTCCCAAACGTGCTATGGTGTTTCAATTTTAAAACATATGTGGGTTAGTAATAGTCAATACATTCCAGGATTATGTATAACAGCATGCATAGATATTCCCATTAACCCAAAACACCAGGCATGGAACAGTTGTACAGCAAACAGAACACATGCATATTTGGAACTACAATGGCCATTACAACAGCATGCAGGTACATTGATGGCAGCATGCCACCAATGTGGGAGTATTTCAACATGGCACATGCACAGAAACAAATTTAAATATTTATCAAACAATAGGACATATGTCCCAACAGTAGATTTAATTGTGCACATACTGATTGAGTTTTGTATTTAGTTTATTGTTGCCGATGTGGTGGGGGGGTGTCAATTAACAACTTGTATATCCCTGTAGTTCTCATTACTTTCTTAGTCAGTGCTGTGATCTGTACCTTACAGGTATTATTACACTACACTATAGCCTTAATTTGGACAGTGGTATGGATGTAGACAACTGCATACATGAACTGTGTTTTACCTACAGTATACACCTCTTACCTGGTATACATGTGGAGGTATTGTTTGTTAATACTACCTGACTGTTTCTACACATATTCCCAGATTCCAGGTTGATAAGATAAGATAAGTTCATACTAGACTAACTGCCCATGTGGGCTATTTTAAGTCTAGCCAATTACCCCAAGTGAGAATCAAACCCTGCACCTTGTGTCTGTAAGGTAAACACCTTAACCATTAAGCCAACCTCCCACCCCCAAGGACTGCAGCATCCACCCCCCTTTGCAACACAGTACATTATCAGCAATGCATCTGCCTACTGTGGGAGTAGAACCCACAGCCATCTACATTACAAGCAAGTACACTACCTGTTGTGCTATTAACAATACAAGTTGATGTTATGCACATAGCTCTCCACCTGTTATTGCACACACTCTGGGCATGTCTTGACAACATGCAGGTGAAACTGGGACATATTTTGACTATTGCCCTCATAAACCTTTGGTGAGTTGTACAATGACAGATTTGTTTTCATAGACATTTTCCAAATATTTACAGACCTGTCAGTCAGTTAAATGACATTAAATGCTGCCTAAATGTCAGAGATTATCATGCTGATATGCCAGGGGGACAGGGTAACAGGCAGCAGATATGGGCCAATTATCTGAACCTTTTGGACAGATATGTACAGTTGAGGGGTATGTTTCTGCATACAGCTTACTACCACTCCCAGGATTGGAACCATGGCTGTGTCTGCTAAAAATAAAACAGTGTACATCACAGCTGAGTGTGCTATATACATATTGCTGTGTATCTTTTCTCTGAATTCTGTCTATAAGTCTCCTGTGGTTTTACAATCTGACCTTGTAATTACAGCACTCTTATACAGAAATTCCTAGACAGTTTTATTATGTAGCACTGTGTGGATGACAGTGATGAGTAATACCTTATTAGTCAGAGATACTGCAACACTAACACTGCCATACAATACCAGGCTAAACAGTACCAGTCCAGGATTTCAATCTTTTATTTCTAGGCACAGTTTTCATATCACACAGACCTGTGGGGGGAATGTTTGTTAACACTACCTGAATGTTGCCACACATATCAGGTTCCACATTATTATTATTATGCACATATGTCTCACTCTGTTACTGCACACACTCTGGTCATAGCTTCACAACATGGGGGTGGTGTTAGGACATACTTTGCTTATTACTCTCATAACACTTTGGTGAGTTGCTACAGTGACAGGTTTGTTCTTATAGATATATTTCTGACAGTTAATTGTATGTCATTATTTGCTGCATAAACTTCTGGGATCATTCCACTGATTTGCCAGGGGGACAGGGTGACAGGCAGGGGACTTATGTCAATTATCTGGACTTTCTGACAATATCTGTAGAGTTGTGGTGTGTGATTCTGCATACAGCTCACTACCACTCCCAGGATTTGAACCATGGCTGTGTGTGCTAAAAATACAACACTTCACATCTCAGTTGAGTGTGCTATTTGGATTATGTTGTCTATCTTTTCACTGTTTTCTGTCAAAGTCTCTTTCAGTTGTACAATATAACCTTATAATTACAACAGTCATATACAGAGATTCCTACACATTTATTTATGTAGCACAGTGTGGGTAACAGTACTTAATACAACAGTACTATTAAGAGACTGCAACACTACATTACCATATGATACCAGATTAAACACAAGCAGTCCATGAGTTAGACCTTTACTGCCAGGCTGTTAAGTCTTTATTTACATACAACCTATACGAGACTCTTCCTGTCATATTGTCTCATTTATTCAGTATATGCCATACACAATACAGGTTTTATACTGGCAATTAACTTTCTACTACTTTTAGATTTATTTCTTATGACAGTACATGCAAGATTATTACTAACCTGCCTCGCGACACAGCCTCTGCAGTCTACAGGCATGAGCTTCCCAATTCACAGCCCACTCATCTGCCGCTGTCAAAGACATAAGAGGAATATTTAGCCATACCTATCCATAATATACATGAGCTGATAATTATTAAACAGGTAGTAGACTGATACTTACAAATGGCTGCGACATCACCGTCTGCTTAGCCTCTTACATTCACTGATCCAAGAGCTCTCTCTTTCTCTGTTTCAGGTCGGCGTAGTGATGTCTGACCTGCTCATCAGTTCAAGGGATGCCAGTGGCACTGGTGAGGTCATGGGCAAGATGGTCCCAGGCTTCTGCTTTATATTGGGAACCCTGGTACTGGCCCTGCAGCAGTCTCTGGTCATGGTCTTTAACAAGGAGTCCTGCCACGACTTTGGACTCCTGGAGGCCTCAGCGCTGCACCTGGAAGTGCGATCCTTTACCCATACTGGCCATAGTGCCTACAGGAGAAAGCTGCAACCAGTTATGAGATGTATTTCTACCTGTGGGTTTTAAATAGGGCCAATTTCCCACACTTTGAAAATGTTAAGCTATGGGCAAAACTGCTTACCTAAGGTTGGCATTGCTTAAAGGGGTATACCAATGGGCAAACTGTTTTAGCTGGCCTACACATTGCTTACACCTAGTAAGCAGGGGTGTGCAATGCTTAGAGTTGCTTTATTTTAAATTTGCACACTATTTGCTGTTTGGCATTGATTTATCATTCATTACATGTTATATATGTGTTTGGTATCTATGATTCATCTGTATGTACACTGTATGGGGTCCTTGTGTTAATTTGGGGATTTCAACACTTTATTAAAGTGACACCTCACATCTGGACTTAATGCAGTACTCCAGTTCACATATTTATGTTATGCAGTAGGTTGTACAACATAAAACTGCATATAGATTCCTTTCACGTGTAAATTTTGATTTTGATATAGTGAGGATCTGTTTGGAGATACCTCAGTTTTATGTACTGCAGAAAAGAGGAAAATCCCAGGATGCAAAAAACTTCCTTACCAGCCTCAGTAAGAAACAGAGACCCCTCATAAAATCCTCCAAAGCTAGTTACGAAAATAAAATTGCCAAAGATTCCAAAGGCAACCACAAAGCATTCTATAACTATGTCAAGAATCTAAATGGCAATGCTCAGATCTGCTCTGAGCTAAAACAGAATGGCATTAAATATACTGATCCCAAGGATATTGCCAATATTCTGGCAGATCGATTCAGTGCCAACGTCACCCCCCTTTCTTCCCCTAAATGGCCCATCTCAATACCGGAAGATTGCCAAATTCTGGTAATAATGGCCACACAGGTAAAAAACGCACTCTCCAAAGCTAAGAATACAGCATCCATGGGACCAGATGACATCCCGGGCTGTGTACTACATGGACTACAATATGAACTGGCACCTCACCTAAGTGTCATGTTTAATCATAGCCTCACCTCAGGTTTCATGCCCACTGAGTGGCGCAGAGCTACAGTTATCCCACTCCACAAGGGGGGATCCACCTTGGAACCCAGAAACTACCGTCCCATCAGTCTGACAAGCCTTATCTGCAAGGCCATGGAGCGTATTATAATGGAACTTATAAACAAAGACATTGGCAACCTTCAAACACTGGAACCCACCCAGTTTGGGTTCGTAAAGGGCCAATCTTGTCTCCTGAAACTGATTGACTTCTTTGAATCAGTCTCCAGAGCCATGGACAAGGGTAAGGTGGTCCACACAGCCAATCTAGACCTTGCCAAGGCCTTTGACTCCTTCCCCCACTCTGGAATCATAGATAAACTTACTAAGCTGGGAATTAATCCCTACATCACCCAATGGGTTGCTAACTGGTTTACTGATAGAACCCACACTGTAAAAGTAGCCGACTCCAAAACCAGCTCCAGACAAGTGACAAGTAGAGTACCTCAGGATTCAGTCCTGGGACCGCTCTTGTTTGGCATCTACTACTCTGAAGTACAGGCCAAAACTAAGGGACTCTGGATAGCAAAGTTCATAGATGACTGCAAACTGGGAGCCATTATTGAATCCCCAATGATGTGGATACTCTACAAAAGGGCCTTACAGAAACAGATGCTTGGTGCCAGAGCCATGGGCTCAAGCTCAATGCCAAGAAATGTATAGTTATCCCCTTTGGGAAAAAAACATGTATCCATGAATTACCATATAGGTGGCAGTACACTAAACACCGAAAGTGTGATAAGAGACTTAGGGACACAGGTGGAGAGTGATCTCACCTTCGATAACCACATCGCCACAACAGTCAGGAAATCCTTCTATGTGGCTCACCTCATCACTAAGGGCTTTTCATCCAGAAAAAAGGAGGTCATTGTCCCACTGTACTCATCCCTCATTAGACCCATTATAGAATACAATGCCCCATTTGGTATGTACTTCTCAATACATCTGCAACAACTGGAAAGGCCGCATAAATACCTCACTAAAAGAATTACAGACCTAAAGCAGATGCCCTATGCTGACCGCCTTAAAAAACTCCAGCTATACTCTGTCGCATGTAATCTACTCAGAGGCGATCTCTGCTTAACATACAAGGCCATGTCAAACCCAGAGCTGTTGGACATGCTACACTTAAAGAAATCCCAATCCCTCAGAGCCACACGCTCCAGGGATCTAAACCTTGTCATCACAATAAACAAAACATGCTGGAGGGATAGGTTCCTGACCCAGAGACTCCCATACTCTGGAATAGATTGCCCATACATGTCAAGCAGAGTGCTTCTTTGGTCCTCTTCAAAAGGAACCTTGACGATTGGATGGGAAAAGGGAAATTCACCCCGGGGATCACATCAGTCGCCCTATTAGACAGGGGTCCAGGGAAGTAAATAGTGTGGGAAGAAACAACCAGGGAATTGTTATGGCTAGGCTTGTATAGGCCCTAGGGCTGATAGCCTAGTACCAACCTATGAACCTATGAACCTATGATGGCTTACTGGTTAACTACTGTGACTGTAGTGTACAGGGTCTTGGGTTCAAAGCTGTTTATTTTGTTGTTGGGCAGAACAGCGGCTGTTAGATACAGAGTGATTAATGCACTTTTAAGTAGTTGTAAGCATGTTTGCATGGGTTTGCGCAATGGTAAGCAATGCTAACTTCTGGTTAAATATGCTTACAGGGAGTTAGCTTTAATATTGCTTAACCTGTGTGCGCATTGCTTACCCCCGAGCAAATGGGCTTAAACCCGCTTACTACTGCTTACAAGTGCTTAATCCCATTTACCCCTTCACTAATTTAGACAGAAGTGTAACATGGGTCTAGGGAAAGTGGTGGATTTGGACACTCTATGGATTTATCATTCATTACACATTATACCTTCAATTCGTATCCCTGATTCATTTGTACATATACTGTATGGGGCATTTGTGTTTATCTGTGGATTTTACCATATTATTACAATGACACCTCACATCTGCATTTAATGCTGTATTCCAATCCACAAATATATGTTATTTTGTAGGTTATATGGCAAAAAAAATGTTCATAAAGTGATTTCATATGGAAAATGGAATTTACTACAGTGAGAATCGAAATGGGAATGACTGCTTGCAATGTGAACACTCTGACCACTACACTATTGCAGTACTGCTTAATTTGCATGTATCTTGCTATTTACCTTCTTGTGCCATTTAAACTACAGTATGCGTAGGTAAGCAATGGGCAAACCCACGCACCTACTGTTAAATTTAATCTGTTTGATAAAAAAAAATTTCTACTGCTATTTTCTCTTGGTAGGGACAGGTTTCACTTATTGCTGTGGATTCCTGCCTGCATCTGCACATTTGGCAGACATCCTAGCAACCCCCATGGGTCTATATCATATGAGTGAATCACACAAATTGCGAACGCTGATAATATCGAACGTACAGTAACTCGAAGTGCTTTTTCTGAGATTGTGGTATAGTGAATAATGGGATATTTGCCCTTTCCTGACTGTAGTGCAATCTCGGAGTTGGATATTTATTTACCTGGGGGTGGGGGCACAGCCCCCCCACAATAGGAAGTTCGAGGTCCAGTACGTTCGATATTATGACTGTTGCAATTTGTGATATTCGCTCATATGATGCAGACCTACCCCCCCATACCTCTCAACATCTTAATGCACATTATCTGGACAAAGCTTGACAACATGAGGTCCAACTATGGACATATTTTAATTATTGCTCTTATAAACTTGGGACAGTTGCTAGAGTAACAGGATTTGTTTTAATATACATTTTCTGACAGATTTTGGTGTCTGACACTCATATGTATGCCATTATTTCACGGCTTCATTCTTGACATTATCCCATGATTTCATGGTACAACTGGGGTACAGGCCAACTGTATGGGCAACAAATGTGGACAATATGCAATGATTTGTTTAGTTGGGAGGTATGCAAACTCCTATGAGCATTCTTGCTCATTGTTATTGCTGAACTCCACTTCCTGAGTGCAGGGTCATATCTATTGCGACAGCTCTGCTCTCAGACACACCCCCTGCACTCATCCACACTCCATGTCCGTTTAGGAGCAGAGGCAGTGCACCTTCATTACTATGCATGGCACACTGACGTGTTGCTCCTAAATGGTCATTTCCCTGCAGGAATAAGCTATTTCTGCACGGAACCTTACTGAATCCCGGGGGTCTGTTACAGAATGATATACAAATCTTATACATGATCTATAGATATGCATAAATAATGATTTACAAATTGTTGACAGGTCTGCTGTAACACCACATTAGCAAAAGCTTTTCTTGTAAATGAAGAACTCCATAGGATGCTAATAAGAAGGCTTTGTCATTAGTCGCACCATAGTCACAGTCATAGGGAATTAGGGAAGATAATTTTAATGGTTTCTTTTTTATGTCAGCCAGTCAGCTACAATGTACAAGCTGTAAATCTACACTGCTTTTACTGATAATTATATTTTTGAGCTTTAATTATTTAAGCACATCTACAAATAGCAGTAGAATACGTTTTTTTAAATATTTTTGTTTCTCCAATCAGCTGAAACTATCTAAAGAAAAAAAGCAGAAATGAAAATTATCAATAAATGAGATTTAAGCTTTATATAGTAAGGCTCTAATCAGAAAACATAAATGTATTGACAGCTTACAAATCGCAATAGCTTTTAAACTCTTGCATCAATACAGCCTAGTCAAACACTTTCACAGCTGTGGTAGGACTGTGATCTGCTACCAGATTTAAGCCTCATTTTGTTTTCATTTATTACAGCTTTACTGGTACATTTCTGCATTGTCAAGTGCCTTAGTTTGTGATCAGATTGAAATAGTGGCAGTGCTGTTAGTTATGCTCCAGTATTTGTGCTTCAGTTCTTTTTATAGCTGTATATACCTGCTTAACTCATTTACTCTGGAGCAGCTCAGAAAAAGCTGCCTGCTTAATTCTATCATAGGAACAACAGTGCAGCCTGAGCTCATTTTCAGAAAATCCATTTGTAATACCATACAGAAAACAAATGTTCATAATTCTTTAACTATAAGAGCTAAACTAAAAATGTAAACACGAAAGTTGTTCAGCAGACACTGACCTTTCCAACAGTGTAAATGTTGATTGTGCATATCAAAGTCATTATTAAATATTTGGCAAGGAATGTTGATATTGTGCATATTTTTTATCTTTTTGGAA
Organism: Protopterus annectens; assembly: GCF_019279795.1. Classification (NCBI taxonomy): domain Eukaryota; kingdom Metazoa; phylum Chordata; order Ceratodontiformes; family Protopteridae; genus Protopterus; species Protopterus annectens. Next base: position 507,900,910 of record NC_056740.1, on the reverse strand, counting down.
AAGCAAAGCACAATATCTTGGTCAATGTACCATATAGGTCCATACAATTTGTATTTAAATTGTTAGTATGAATGTCAGCTTTAAAATGATACCTTAACCATTACTGTCTGATGCTCCTTTATGGAGATATTCACAGAAATATGATTAATATAATATTTCTCATAATTGATAAATATGCAAAGCATACTATCTAATCACCTGTAACAGACAGAGCCTACATATCAGTGCAGAAACCACGAAACACTACACCAACCAGTAAAAATAATGAATAAATGAACCACAAAGCTGAAAATGACGAAACAGATATTTTACTGTATAAAAGACTCAGTAAAAATATACAAAAGTAAGTGCTTTCATAAGGCACGCTGACCAAACTTCATCAGACAATAAAAATATATCACAGTTCAGCATTTATATCCCACCCACACCCTTCAATTAATTAATGAAATCTTAAATACCCACTCTTAATTAGTGACACAGATCTTTACACCTGAACATAATAAAAAGCATATAAATGGAAATGAAACTGAAAATGAACTAAAAAAATTAATTACAACTAATTAATACACAAAAAAGTAATATTCAAAAAATATGCATATATAAAATAATAACATCTCATCTACCTGTTTCCTCATTTTCAGATTTGTGGTTCATTTATATCAGTGTAGAAGTTGTGCATCTCAATGTCAGCTTCAAAATGATGCATCATTTGTGTGATCACCATGCTCCCTTGCAAAAATATGGGCATAATAATGAGAAGTATTGTAAATGTATAATTTTCATAATCGTACAAGACTAAACAAACTGTGGCATCTGTACATGTGTACAGTGTACAGAAACAGTTCTTTTGCCATGTTGTAAGGGGTAACACTGTCTTCAAAATGAGGTATTACTTGGCACACTGACATGCCCCCTGCAAAGTTATTTATCAAAATAGGAAAACAGTCATCGTTTCCATAACCTAACTCCAAAACAAACTTGGATATCTGTACATGTGTACAACATACAGGCACAATTCTTTTACCATGTTGGAACCAGCAATACTGTCATCAAAATGAGGTATTACTTAGCACATTCAGATGCTCCCTTGCAAAGTTATTTTCCAAAATATGAAAAAAAATCATAATTTCCATAACCTAAGTCCAAAACAAAATTTGATATTTGTACGTGTGTGCAATGTACAGGCAGAGTTTTTTACCATATTGCAACTATCAATACTGTCTTCAAAATGAGGTATTACCTAGCACATTTAGATTCCCCCTTGCGAAGTTATTTACCAAAATATGAAAAAAAATCATAATTTCCATAACCTAAGTCCGAAACAAACTTTGATATCTGTACATGTGTACAACATACAGGGACAGTTCTTTTACCATGTTGGAACTATCAATACTGTCTTCAAAATGAGGTATTAATTAGCACATTCAGATGCTCCATTGCAAAGTTAGTTGCCAAAATATGAAAAATTCATAATTTCCATAACCTGAGTCCTAACACAGCTAATATCTTTTCATGTGTCTAGCATTCAGAACCAGTTGTTTTACCATGTAGACACATATTATTGTCAATATACACATTCTTAGTGTAGACAACATACTGCTGAATGGGTACATGTAAAGATAAAAAGCAAGATAAGGACCGCTACTCCACTAATGAACCCAAAATAGGCATGGGACTTCAGTGGTAAGCAAGGCCATCTGATCTGTCTAATAACTGTGCTGGCTACCCACTGAGACAGCTGATACCACTGCAGTCTCACAACTTCCTTCAGTGTCAGCAGTCTGCCTTACCTATGCCTTTTTTCTTTACATGTGTCCATTCAGCAATGGACCTAAGGGATCAAGTTCTGTATTAGTAAGCCCTTCCTGTCATCTAAACTCTACACATGCCTGATAAAAGAAGACTTAAAAAAGAAGTATTGCAGGATGGTCACTGACATATTAGATTGTATGTGGTAGCACTCTCCTGAAACAGTTGTTCTTTCTCAGCATCTTCACCAGCTCCTTACCACAGTTATTTGCCAAACTCAGAAAAATATATTTTACACAACACATTTCATAATAGCATTTTACTTACTATACTGGTCCTACATGGTCATGGGTGTTTTCCATTCTTCTTACAAGGTGCATGTTACCAATCCTGCATAGCTCTCCTCATGTCATTGTGGAGGTCAGTCAAGAACAACACAATGCTCTCCTCAGTTAGGTGAATGCCATCCCTTCTGAACAGGTGAACATCTTCTGTGGTGATGCTGTCATGGAAGATTGTAGATCCACCGACCCTGTGCATCAAGCCATGCATGAACCCATTCTGTAAACATCTGGCCTTGTGAGATGCTCGTTGACTGTTTGCTGTTTTCCATATCTGGTGAGGAATTATGTCAGACCACACAAAATGACAACGTGGCCACCACGACTGCAGGTATTCAAAAATTGCTCTGATTTGAAACCATAGCCTTCCAAGTGGGTGAGTGATGACATCATTCCCTCCAATGTGCAGCACAAGAATGTCAGGCTCAGGGTAGATGGAACACTTCTCTTCCAACAACTGCAGGAGTCCACTCCAATGCATACCTCTTTTTGTAATCCAGTACACCTTCACACTAGATGTGGGGAAGCTCAAGTTGTAGTAGTTTTTACTTCTGGAGGCATGGCTGGCAGCCCGGTGAATGTAGGATGGCCACACACCCACACTCTCACTTGTCGTTCTCCTGCTAGAGAAGCCACGTCACTGTCATAAGGTAGACGCACCTGCACAGGAAAGAAATGCAAACAGGTTACTACTGATGTTGGAGAGATGTATTTGAAGACTCTATATATGTATATATATATATATATATATATATATATATATATATATATATATATATAAATATATATATATATATGTATATCATATGCATTACCTCGTTAGCACATCTAAATCTTCACTCCTATCCACAGATGCATTATTCTTTTTGATAAGGTACATAACTGGTGATGACGAGGCAGAGGTACATACCCACCACCTTTGACAGCACCAAATGACACACGAGTGACGCTGCAGATGTACATACCTACCAGCTCTGAAAACACCAAATTACACATGATAACTGACAAATGGGCACAGAAAGGGCACATGTAAAGAGAAAAAGCAGGGTAAGGACTGCCACTCCACCAATATGCTGAGGACAGGCATGGGGCTTCAGCTGGTGGGTGTCTGAAGTGTCCCATACCTGTGCTGGCTGCCCACTCTGACTGCTGGTAGCAGCAATGTGGCTCCTGATTGCATGCAATGCCAGCACTCTGCCTTACATCTGCCTTTTCCATTGATGTGTCCATTCTGCAATGGCCATAAGGAGTCAAAGGAGAGAGCTACTATAAAGCCTCTTGCCCTGACCTACATACATTCACTACACCAGAAGGAAGGGAGGGAGACTGCGTGGAGAGCTAAAGCAAGACAACATGTAAAAAAACTAAGACTGACCCAGGCACATCTCATTACTAAGGGTTTTGCATCCAGGAATAAAGAGGTCATTGTCTCCCTCTACTCTTCCCTCATTAGGCCAATCATTGAGTACAATGCCCCATTTGGCATGTACCTCACTAAACACCTGCAATAACTGGAGAGGCCACAAAAAATACTTTCTATGTATGCACAAGCATCAACATGAAACATCTCCCCAGTGACCATTTCAGTAGGCTGTCCTACTCTGCACAAGCAGTAGAATACATTTCCACCGATAAACCCTTCAGCAGCCCTTCCAGGTATGCAAAAGAACAAAAATGACACATTCCCCCAATGATCCCTTCAGTAGTATATCCGAGTATACAAAAGCACTAAAATGAAACATTTGTCATATGACCCCTTCAGTACATACCTCTCACCCTGTTAGAACAAGAAATCTGGGTAAAGCCATAAATAACAGTGGGACAGAGGACCAAAAATAGGGACAATTTTTAAATATTGCTCTTACAAATTTAGATAGTCAATCGAATAACAGGTTTTGCATTAGCATGAGTTTTCTGAAGGGTATGAAGTCTGACGCTCAAATGCCTGTCGTTATTTTCTAACTTAAGTCTTTAATAATTTGCCAGAAAACCATGAAAAATGGACCAGAAATATGAGGCAAACATCAAGGCATTCTGCGAAAATCAGTACAGTTGAGAGGTATGCTTCAGTCGTATGTCCAAATGTGCACAAGAACCAAATGAAACATTCTCCCCAATGACCCCTTCAGTAGTATGCATTATACTAAGTTCCACTCAAACACAGTGTAGTTACATTTCTGTCCATATTTATACACAAACAGTAGTTACATAAAACCTGCTCACAAAGACTGCCAAAAAAATGAATTGCAGTATTGGCATGGATGTAATGTTACTGCAGAGTCCCATACCTGCGTTTGCAAGTTGATAATGACTTTTAGTAATGTGAGCAGTGGCAGCTGCTGATGGTTTTACCTGACAAGTGATAATGACTCAGTGTTGTTCTGTAATTGCACATATTGTTACAATGTTACCTGACAAGTGATAATGACTCAGTGTTATACTGTAACTGCACATATTGTTACAATGTTACCTGACAAGTGATAATGACTCAGTGTTGTTCTGTAATTGCACATATTGTTACAATGTTACCTGACAAGTGATAATGACTCAGTGTTACACTGTAACTGCACATATTGTTACAATGTTACCTGACAAGTGATAATGACTCAGTGTTGTTCTGTAATTGCACATATTGTTACAATGTTACCTGACAAGTGATAATGACTCAGTGTTATACAGTAACTGCACATATTGTTACAATGTTACCTGACAAGTGATAATGACTCAGTGTTGTTCTGTAACTGCACATATTGTTACAATGTTACCTGACAAGTGATAATGACTCAGTGTTGTTCTGTAATTGCACATATTGTTACAATGTTACCTGACAAGTGATAATGACTCAGTGTTATACTGTAATTACACATATTGTTACAATGTTACCTGACAAGTGATAATGACTCAGTGCTGTTCTGTAATTGCACATATTGTTACAATGTTACCTGACAAGTGATAATGACTCAGTGTTATACTGTAACTGCACATATTGTTACAATGTTACCTGACAAGTGATAATGACTCAGTGTTATACTGTAACTACACATATTGTTACAATGTTACCTGACAAGTGATAATGACTCAGTGTTGTTCTGTAATTGCACATATTGTTACAATGTTACCTGACAAGTGATAATGACTCAGTGTTGTTTTGTAACTGCACATATTGATACAATGTTACCTGACAAGTGATAATGACTCAGTGTTATACTGTAACTGCACATATTGTTACAATATTACCTGACAAGTGATAATGACTCAGTGTTGTTCTGTAATTGCACATATTGTTACAATGTTACCTGACAAGTGATAATGACTCAGTGTTATACTGTAACTGCACATATTGTTACAATGTTACCTGACAAGTGATAATGACTCAGTGTTATACTGTAACTACACATATTGTTATAATGTTACCTGATAAGTGATAATGACTCAGTGTTATACTGTAACTACACATATTGTTACAATGTTACCTGACAAGTGATAATGACTCAGTGTTGTTCTATAATTGCACATATTGTTACAATGTTACCTGACAAGTGATAATGACTCAGTGTTGTTCTGTAATTGCACATATTGTTACAATGTTACCTGACAAGTGATAATGACTCAGTGTTATACTGTAAGTGCACATATTGTTACAATGTTACCTGACAAGTGATAATGACTCAGTGTTGTTCTGTAACTGCACATATTGTTACAATGTTACCTGACAAGTGATAATGACTCAGTGTTGTTCTGTAATTGCACATATTGTTACAATGTTACCTGACAAGTCATAATGACTCAGTGTTATACTGTAACTACACATATTGTTACAATGTTACCTGATAAGTGATAATGACTCAGTGTTATACTGTAACTACACATATTGTTACAATGTTACCTGACAAGTGATAATGACTCAGTGTTGTTCTGTAATTGCACATATTGTTACAATGTTACCTGACAAGTGATAATGACTCAGTGTTATACTGTAACTGCACATATTGTTACAATGTTACCTGACAAGTGATAATGACTCAGTGTTATACTGTAACTACACATATTGTTACAATGTTACCTGCTAAGTGATAATGACTCAGTGTTATACTGTAACTACACATATTGTTACAATGTTACCTGACAAGTGATAATGACTCAGTGTTGTTCTGTAATTGCACATATTGTTACAATGTTACCTGACAAGTGATAATGACTCAGTGTTGTTCTGTAATTGCACATATTGTTACAATGTTACCTGACAAGTGATAATGACTCAGTGTTGTTCTGTAATTGCACATATTGTTACAATGTTACCTGACAAGTAATAATGACTCAGTGTTGTTCTGTAATTGCACATATTGTTACAATGTTACCTGACAAGTGATAATGACTCGGTGTTGTTCTGTAATTGCACATATTGTTACAATGTTACCTGACAAGTGATAATGACTCAGTGTTGTTCTGTAATTGCACATATTGTTACAATGTTACCTGACAAGTGATAATGACTCAGTGTTATACTGTAACTACACATATTGTTACAATGTTACCTGACAAGTGATAATGACTCAGTGTTGTTCTGTAATTGCACATATTGTTACAATGTTACCTGACAAGTGATAATGACTCAGTGTTGTTCTGTAATTGCACATATTGTTACAATGTTACCTGACAAGTGATAATGACTCAGTGTTGTTCTGTAATTGCACATATTGTTACAATGTTACCTGACAAGTGATAATGACTCAGTGTTATACTGTAACTACACATATTGTTACAATGTTACCTGACAAGTGATAATGACTCAGTGTTATACTGTAACTACACATATTGTTACAATGTTACCTGACAAGTGATAATGACTCAGTGTTATACTGTAACTACACATATTGTTACAATGTTACCTGACAAGTGATAATGACTCAGTGTTGTTCTGTAATTGCACATATTGTAAATTAATAACGTGATAATGAGTTGCATTTCATTACTGCAAGGTTCTGCATGCTCATACAAAGGTGATAATTGATGCACATAACCTTTTGAGCAAACATTCATTACATTCCTGGTGCAGGTGTAAAGTAAGTCTGAGTCATTACCATCAGATAAAGAACTGTATAATTTGGTAACAGTTGTATATTACTTGTATATTACTGAGCCCTTCCTCTCACCTAAATTTTACACATGACTGACAAAGAAATATTGTCCAAAATATATGGGTGCTCCATGCCAGAATTAGTGTACAGTTATCTCACTGAGCCATGAACTAATTAAAATTAGACACACAAACAAAGTCACAAATATCTAAACTATCTGGTTGATCCATGTAAGAATTAATGCAAAAGTAATAACTTTTATCTCATTGAACATTAGACACATAAGTGACAAAGGCAAAAAATTGTTTAAAATATCTGGTTGATCAATGCCACAGCTGGTGTAAAATCAGTAATAACATATCTCACTAAGCCACTGCTCTCATCCAAACATGTTTTGGCATATCATAGGTAACTTATCCAGTTGACACTTTCAGATTTATAGGCTAGTTCCAGCTATGGCTGTGACAATACCTTTCTTTATAAGCTGTGCAACATAGAAGGACTTTCTTACAACAATGGCCCATGTTGGGTCAAAATAGATCACTGTCCACATAAGTTCTCAACCCTAAACAACTGAGTCAACTCTTAGGGGCATAGTGTCAATGTGGCATTTCCCTGGGGGTGGATGACTTCCCAAAGGATGCAATAATGCATTTTTTGGTATTTCTTTCAGTCCATGGTTTTGACACAATTTATTTGGGAGAAATCTTTCTGCAAGATGTCTATGTCATTAGGAGATTCAGTGGGTCCTCCTAGCTTGCAGTCAAATGGAAACTTGGGCAGATCCCTTTCTACTGGCTTTTACTTCAGAAAAGTAGATGCCAAACAGGACAGGTCACAGCACAGAAACCATGGGGGACAACACTGGTGATTGGTCTCTTCGAGGAGGTAACTTGTAGCTAAATGTAAATGGTATATATTTTTACCTATGCAAGGGTTACCTTCAACCATGTTATACTTTTTAAAACCATTTCTGAAGTATTCATAAAATGAAAATATTGTCATTATTGTAAGCATGTACAGTTTAATTACAAATTGACATAAAAATGATTTTGGCATATCTGATTATAATCAATCATTCCTTATTTGCCTGCTGCTATTATGTCAGCAGCTTTGCTGAAGTTATAAGAATAACTGGTTTTCAGAGAAGGTTGTGGACAATTCAGGAAGCAGAAAAGTAAATGGAGAAATTACTGAAATATAATAAAACAGCATAGAATTGGTATTCTTGCATAACAGTATGTTGCAAAATAACTGCAGCTAACAAATACTGAAGGAGAGGTAAATACCTAAAAAGCAGATAAAAACAGAAAATGACATTATAAATTCTAAAAGAAATATGACAGAGAGACAGTGCAGTATAAAATGTAATAAATGTTTCTCTCTCTTTCATGTTTCAGTGATTCCTAGTTCACTGGTTTACCATATGGCATATGTTCACTTCCTTCATACTGGTTTTGCCAAGTCAATGGCAGTGTTATAAGTCTAATCCAAATGTAATAGATAATATTTTTCTTTCATGTGGAAAGTAAAGCCAGATACAAAACAAGAATTTTTAACATTTCGCTCCTGATCTGAACACAAAACAATTGCTTTGCTAGGTAACATAGCCGGCCTTAGGCATAGGCCAACTAGGTGCCTCCTAGGGCACCGCTCTAGCAGGGGCACTTTGCCAGTATTTATTTGGTGTAGGCAGACCAGGATGGGGGCAACAGGTAGTGTGGTGGGGGGTGTCGTGGAGACATTTTGCCTAGGGCACCAGTTGACCTAAGGCCGCTCCTGCTAGGTAACATGGACATACTGTTGAATTTCATCATAAAAAATAATCCAGATCCTGCTAACACTGCAGCAATATCACCTCAAAAATGATGCAAGTCCATCTGTCCATTATATAAAATAATTGGATGTAAGTAAGACATTTCTGCCTATGAAATGTTGTATGTCTTTTCAACTATTTCAGTAAAATGTGTATTAGAAAAAACAAGGAACTTTTGTTGCAAGACGAGCAGATGATTGTTGTATTACTTTCATATTATTTCATTACTTCAGAGGTTCAATTTGACAGAAGTGAACATCTATACTGCAACATAAAGGACTATGTTCCACCCCCCCCTTGCCACCCCCCTTTCTCACCAGTAACATTTGACCTGTTCTGCTGGAGTGATCCCCAGGGTGAACTTTTTATTTCCCATTCAGTCATCAAGCTTTTTCTTGAAAAGGGCCAGTGAGGTAAATATCTATATGAAATATCTACATATCTAAATGAAAATAATTTCTCGGATTAAAGCACATAAAAAACACTCACCACTTTACGCAACATCTAAACCTCTTGTCGTAAATAACTATCCAGGTACAATTTGTGCTTTTAACTTAGAAAGTTGTGTGTACTCTGATAATTGCAGTCACACTGCTAACCCACCCTACATAATGATTTTGGAACACAAAGGAATGAAAGCTTCAGAATACTACAGTCTTACACTCCAGCATTAAAGGTGGAATCAGCTTTTCGTACCTTCAAGTAAAGAAAGGTGTTCTCCAATTGCTGTGAAGATAATTAACTTCAGTCCTTACCAAAGGTGAAGCAGATACTCTACAAATATTGGTAATGCAGATTTAAGCAGATAACCCCTCCCCTCAGCCCACAACTCCTGTTTAATCTGATCAAGGCTGCCGACAAATGAAAAATATACATATTGTCTATTCTTACCAAATAGATCCAGTGCTCTGATTCCACCCAAAATGAACGTCTACATTATCTATATAAATATACATTAGCTGTACACACACACAATAGATATAGACGTATATACACACACACACTTACAGTAAGCATACCTCTCAACCTCTTGGAGTAAGAAATCTGAACAAAGCCTAAAATAATGGAGGGGGTCAAAAGCCCAAAAATATGGGGCCAACTTTAAATATTGCTCTTACAAACTTAGAAAAATGTCAGTATAACTGGATTTGTCTTAGCATACTTTATCTGAGGGAAATGAATTCCGAATCCTACAAACATATCCTTAGTGATTTCAAGCCTCAGTGATTTGCTAGGAAACCACACATTTATGAGAAACAGGCAAACAATATGATGCAATAACCTGGACATTCTGCAAAAATCTGGGCAGCTGACAGGTATGATTTTAAAGTAGCCTACCAGTAACTAGACAACACACACACACACACACACACACACACACACACACACACACACACACACACACACACAAACACAAACACACACACACACACACACACACACACACACACACACACACACACACACACACACACACACACACACACACACACACACACACACACACACACACGCACACACACACACACACACACAAACACAAACACACACACACACACACACACACACACACACACACACACACACACACACAGGGTGTCTGCATGCATATACATCGAACAGTTCAACATCTTCTGCAACAAATGATCGCTGACATAACCACCAGTAAGACAGTCCATGGACTAATCATGCAAACCATGCTTGAGGCCGAAGTCCGTCACCACTTAAACACCCAAAAGATATTCTTGAGTGCCACCCAGTACAATAACTCCCTTCTCAAATAAATAACATCCAAGGTAGTGGCCTTAGTTCAGTGCAGAGTTGCCCCACCACCTAACTTGCTTCAACCAATGCACAAGTACCATCAACTATAAGATATCTACCAGTTTAATAAGATAACAGTTACAAAAAATCACATTAACAGATGTGCACCAAGCACCACTTTTGTTAGCCATAAAATAAATATGACCACAGAAGTTCTGCAACTAAAATATAAATATTACGTTTAGACATAAGCTGTTTCATAAGAAAAGAAAAGATTTTGTTTAATTACTGAACATCCTTCTTGGCTTTGGGAAACAATATCCCAAACCACACCTCTCATCTGATGAGCATCAAAAATCGTAGCACTGACTTTTAAAACTCGAGAGCTACAAACAGAAGTACATTCTTGTTCTTTAGAACAAAATACATTCTTACACCCCCCCCCCGATTAAATTTTCAGTAAACCATAGCAGTTGAAAACAAGTTCTAAACCTCAACTTTGCAGTACTAGTCAGATTATACGTACGTTCTGGGCTGTTCAAATCAGGACATATTGCATCTTGTCACTTCAATACCACTCAAACAAACAAAGACCGTTCAGAAAAAAAAAAGACATTTCTAAATTCTGCTCCTATATTCTATTAGCTCTTCTTTTAAGCCATGACTCCCCCAAACAGAAAGCCCATACATCAACTACTTTGTCAACAAAGGAAGAGCTGTCCTGTTCTGGGTGAACAGTCCTGACTCCCTGCATCTTGGGGGGGTGGGGGATTATTGTCCAAACACGCACTTCAGTTTCAGATAATAAATTTTCTTAAAATATAAACATTATATAAATATATAAAAATTTAAATAGTTTCTGCTACTATATATCATTGCTTCAGTAGCTTAAGTCTATGTTTCAAATCAACTAGTGACAATTCACAAAAGAAAAAATTCTACCGCCACTCCAACAACCGTTGTATAAAGTTCACCACAAACCTCCCTGCGCAGTGTCATCAGCAGTCAGGTCAGATGTTTGTACATGTCTCTGCATTCAATAGAAGAAGGTAGTTAGCTGCAAGTGGGGATTATAGGTTCCCACATGTTAACGTCCAGAATGGGATACTATTAAAATATGAGGCAAAAAATCGCAACATTTTTACGAAAATGTAGACAGTTGAAAGGTATGAGTGTTCCTGATCCTGTACATCTGGTGACGATTGTAACACCCATAAATCACTTCAAGTCTAGCAGCTAAAGAAACCAAACTTTTCAGCCAATTGGTGGTATTTATGAGAGGAATTAGAATGAAGTTCTGGAGCTAAGTCCAGATTTAAAAGTTAGTTGCAGAACATCTTTTGAACCGGTGCACTTATTTTACTTAAAACCAATGACAGGCATTACTTTCAATTCTTACAGTGCTAGCTAGTCGAGCCCTGGGAAGGAAAAAAAAAAAAGATAGCTCACGAGAAGCAAAAAAAGGTAGTTCTTAGTCCAAGCTGAACAGGAAGTCCGTGCATGCAAATGCTAAACCGGTGTGCCTCTCTGGTAATCTGTGCAATCCCAAACAAAATAGAGGGATCCAGTAGCAGGTAAAATCTCCAAGTATTAGCAAAAAGAAAGGAAATACCTGCTGCTGGACCCTCTATTTATTTGGTGACAAACAAAAGAAAATTAGGTTGAGGTGGAGGTGTTACGCAAGTGGCGGCTGGATTGCAAGAATCCGATTGGCTGCCACCACTTGCTTTGCCAACAACTTTTTAAGTGGATTTTCTACTACAACTTTAATGTGACCTTAATGTAAAAACATGCTGAATCATAACTATATAAGGTAAATTACAAGTTCAGTTACGATTTCAGCATGTTTTACATTAAGGTAAAGTACAAATCTGCACTATACTTTCTCTCGCTTGTGGAAGACACTCGGGGTTAACAGCTTGCAATTCATATCTTCTCATGGCATGCTGGAGTATAAGCACAGAGGACGATGAGGCTAGTGTGGAAGAAGAGGAAAACATGAGCATTAGGCAGGCTTTCTGTAGGAGCAGAGCCATGTATTTTTGAGATGATTTTTTAAAGAGGCTTTGAAATGGGTTAGGCCAGGCATAGACCTGGTAGGTAGTGAATTCCAAAGTATACAGACAGAGTATGAATACAGAGAATGACGTGGTTTTCTTGTGGGTTTTGAGATAGCTAAGAGATTTTTGTCTTCTGATTGTAGGGATCAATTTGGTGTGTAAGGTGTGACTAGAATGGCTAGTGCAGGGCAGGCAGTAGGCTTGAAAATAAGGAAGTGCAAGGTGGGTAGCTGAATAATGGCAAGTTGGTTGGGGAGTTAAAGCCAATTTAATCCTAGGAATAGTTTACAGTGGTGTGTGTGATATTTAGAGTTTATGGCAAACTTTGCAACTTTGTTGTAGCACTGCTCCATCTTGCTTTGGGTAGAAGTTTGTAAGTTATCTAGGATAGGGGCACCATAAAGAAGGGAGGGAAATAAAAATGTTTTTGCAAGGGTAGTTTTGGGTGCTGCAGTAAAGAAATGTTTGTTTCTATATAAGAGTCTCAGTTTTTGATGAGTTTTCTTTATATTTTGCTGTATATGCGGGTCAAATGAAAGTGTAGTGTCAATTATAATGCCTAGAAGTTTGGTTTCCTGCATTATTTCTATGACAGTGTTGTCAAATGCAAGGATGTTGAAATGATCAACAACAGTGGAGGTGTATTTGGGATGAAAGAGCACTAGTTTTGTCTTCATTGGATTAATTAAAAGTTGGGCATTTCTTAGCCAGGATTCGATTGAAGTAAAGGACTGTAGAGTTTTTGAAAATAGTTCTGGTAGGGATTGAGCAGTACAAATTATGGTGGAATCATCAGCATATTGAATGAGGGTCCCAGGGTGAGAGGCAGTGTGAAGGTTATTTGTGAAAATGTTAGAGTAGGTGTCCTAGGATTGAGCCTTGAGGGACTCCAGTAGGGTTGTGGAGAAAGGGTGAGAGTTTATTGTACCATTGCACTGCTTGTTTATGGTCCTTGAGGTAGCTCTGAAACCATATTACTGTGTTCTGTGAGAAGCCTGAGTTAGACAGTGTGTTCAAAAGTAAGGGGTGAGACACTGTGTCAAAGGCCTTGGAGAGATCAAGGAATACTGAGGTTGTATAGCATCCTGCATCTGTGGCCTAATTCACAGTGTCTGTAAAAGATACTAGGGCTGTACCTGTGCTGTGGCTAGGTTGGAAGCCATGTTGGGTTTTGGTTAAAAGGTTGTTTTACAACAGATATTGCATTACCTGCTGATGGATACCTCTCTCACAAATGTTGGATATGAGCGACAAGATGGACATAGGATGGAAATTGGATGGACCAAAAGAATTGCCTCCTTTGTGGATGGTGGTGATGTGAGATTGTTTCCATATGGTAGGTACTTCTGATTCAGACAATGAGCTATTTATAAGGATACTGATTGGGTAGGTGACTGAGTTAACAGCCAGTTTGAGGTAGTATAGTGGAAGATTGCCAGCTGAGGTAGAGCAGGGTTTTAGTTTTTGTAGCAGTTTCTTAATGGTGTCAGTGGGTATGGGCTGAAATGAGAATGGGGTGTGTATGACATTTTGTTGAGTAGGGGGGTTAGTAATGACAGGGTTAGAAGCAGTTGATGGCCTGGGGTTGGTGTCTGAATAGGTTGAATGGTGGGGGGTGTCCAGCATTAGGGGTGTTAGTAGGTCTGAAATTGATTTTATGAAGTGCTTGTTAAAGTTTCAGGCTATTTGTGATGGAGGGGTATCAGGTGATAGGGTGTGCTCTCCATTTCTTCCAGGGTTAAGTAAAAAAGATATGGAGTGCCAAAATTTACTGGAGTTGATTTTATGCTGGAGTTGAAGCTGGGAATAATATGACTTTTTATCTCTGATAAATAATTTTGCTACTTTGTTAGGTAGCGATTTGAAATTAACATGATTTTGTTCATTTTTGTTTTGTTTCTGGGTTGACCAGACAAGTCCCTTTGCTTCATCAGGTGTTTACATTCCTTAGAGAGCCATGGTGCCGAGTTCTTTTTGATTCTTTTCATACGAATGGGAGCTAGTGTATTAAGTATGTGAAGGAAGGTGTTATTAAAGCATAGTACAGCATCATTAAGGGGAAGTTTTTTAAGGGGTGTCCAGTGTATTTCATGTAGGAGATTGTTGAATTTTTGCTGACAAAAATTAGTTGAGTTCCTAACTAATTTTATAGTGTGTACTCTTAGGTGTTCAGGAATAAGTATATTAGAGGGTCAGCCCAGGTTGGAAGGTTTGGAGACAAAGCCAGAGAGGCAAGATTATATTGGTTTGGACATGCGCTGAGGAGGGATGCAGAGTATATTGGGAAAAAGATGCTAAGGATGAAGCTGCCAGGTAACAGGAAAAGAGGATGGCCTAAGATAAGGTTTATGAATGTGGTGAGAGATGACATGCAGGCGGTTGGTGTGACAGAGCAAGATGCAGAGGACAGGAGGAAATGGAAACAGCTGATCTGCTGTGGCGACCCCGAACGGGAGCAGCCGAAAGAAGAAGAAGAAGAAGACTCTTAGGTGTTCAAGGTTTGCTCTAAGGGAATAAGCTGGTAGATGATTGCTAAGGGAGCTAGATAGTGTAACAGAAGAGGGGTAATTGGCAGGCTGGAAAACTAGGATCCAGTCTAGGGTGGATTGGCAGATAAGATCTTTGCTGCATCTTGTTGGAGTATTGATAAACTTAGAAAACGCTTACAGATTTATACTATTTGTGGGGGGAGTTGGAAGCTATGGTTTGCCAATTTATATTTACGTCTCCTAAGATTATTGTTTCAAGGTTTATTGTTTGGAATGTCCAGGATAAAATATTTTCCAGCACTGGTATATTGTTATCTGGTGGGATATATATATATGTATATTATTATTATTATGCAAATTATTTTTGATATGTTGAGGTTCAAAAAAAGATTAGTACCTCATCATTGGAAAAGATGGGTATATTACTGGTACAGGGTGTGATGTTGAGTGTAGAGGGGTATATAAGTGCTATTCCTGCCCATTGTTTAGCTCTATCTCTTCTAGTTATTGCAAAGTTTGGAGGTATTATTTCTGAGTCTTTTATACTGGGGTGTATCCATGTTTTGGTAAGGGCTAGTATGTCAGGTTTATTTTGATCCATCCAGGCATATAGTGGGGCTATTTTATTACATATACTTCTAAGATTCAGGGTAAGTATGTTTAAATCTTTGGGGTTACTCCTGAGGTTTGGATTAGAGGGTGGGCCAGAGTTAGGATGTATATCTCTACATTTGAGCAGATACGCAATGAGGAATGAGTACCATAGGACATGTTTTTATTCCTAGGTGATGGTACTAGTGTCAAGTGTGGTTTAATAGGAGGTGAGGAGGCCAATTTGTGGCTTGACTAATATGGGAAAGTATAGTGGGAAGGTATAGTGGAAAAGCTGGGAGGAGATCTGTGAGTAGCTTATTGGGCAGAGGGTTGGAGGAGGTTTTTGATGTGTATTGGTGTGTGGGGGTATGCGGGGATATAGCTGTAGCGAGGTTGAGAATTAAGAGTAAAGAAGATAGGCAGGTTAGGAGGATCATGTCAACTGTGATAGTGGGTTTAAAAGCAGTAAAAGAGGTATTTGTGTGTTTGAATGCAATATCAGGTGTAAATAGAGATTATTTTATCATGTGATATGTGTGCAGCTGAAGGTAAGGTTGGAAATGTTTTGACTTCAGGGTGGGCTTTGAAAATGTAGTTAGGTGTTTTGCTTTGCAGTTTGTGATAAGTAATGGTGGGGGAAATGTGATTGGTCAGTAGTAAAATTATGGTGCAATGTTAGTTTGTGTGTATAACAGAAGAGAAAATTGTAAGCCTGGAGTTAATGTAAGATAGTTTGAGGTGGTCATTGTATTGTGATGGAAAAAGTAGAGAAAGATGCAAAGAATTATAGTACAGGGGATGAGAATTCAAGGTGATGGATGTAAGGGAGAGCAGATAACTTTGGCTAAATAAAAGAAAGTAAGGTGTGAAAGAAATGTGGGTGTGGACAATGTAGAGTTGCATTTAATTGGATCATAGGAATGAGGGGGAGTGGTTTGCTTAAGATAAGAGTAGAAGTAGTGGGGTGGGTGGGATATGGGGGAAGGCCAGATGAGCAGAGTGAGTGGAGCAAACAGAGAGAGAAGAACCTCCATCAATGGTTTACCAACATAAACCATCAGTGAGGTAGAATATTCATGGATACAAAGACAAGGTGTCTGAACTCTAAGTACTTGACTCAAGTCACAGCATCTAATTTTATAGTTATGGGCTTTTCAGTGTCTTTCCAGGGATGTATTACACTGATAAGAGTAAAATATGCTGAAGTGTCAATATAACTTCACCTTCAGCAGTAAAAGGCCTGTAAGTGTAGGTGAGTAATTGGGGGTGGGGATAGCCTTCCTGCAGATTCAACACAGCAAAACAAAACACACTAATGCATGACTTAACAAAGTTATTCTTTTGAGTCTTGGAAATTGTCTTACATAGATTTAGCTCAGTGTATTTGTGCCTTGTGAACCTTTACAACTGCAGGTGAAATTCAGCTGTGCAAGTTCTTTAGGTAGTGGGATAAGATAACTTTGCAGCAGCCACAGTAGTCAGACTTACATGTGCTTGTTTCACTGGGAGTAAAACACAAGCAGGTCCACCACAGGATGAGGGTGACAATAAGGCTAAGACCACGAACAATTGTAGGAAGCAGTTTAATCCAGAAACACACTGACTGAGCGCTTTCACCAGAAAAACTGGTATCATCAGAGTCTTACAATTTAGTTAAACCCAGCATATTCTTTTATACAATCATTGAAACCAATTAATCAATTATGGATTCTTGAATTGATTGTTTCTCTTAAACAAGTACATTAAATCTAACAAAATCACACTTGATATAAATGTAAAAAATATACATATAAATACATATATAGAAGCATATATATAGAATGGATGTCACAAAAATCAAAAATCAAAAATCAAAAAAGACTTCCATCCTGCCCTTGTTGATTTACATATACATAAGAATATATATACATCTTTTACTTAATGTAAAATAAAATAAAATAAAATATAAAGTGAATTACTGTTGTATATAAATACAATTCACAAATATGTTGATTCACAAATATATAAATATACAATTAAAACTCCTACTTTAATGAACCAAATAAAAAATATACAGCATAAAAATTTTGGATTTACAGTAAATTTATAATTATGTATATAGACACAATGTAGCAAATTCATCATTAATAACCTACAGCCATCAAATAAATCTCTAACATGATAAAAGCCTAAATGAAATTAGCTCTATACTTTAACAAGGGTTTTAAAGAGATGCTTTCGTTAATCCCTGGAAATTTTGTGACATTTAACCTAATCTGCCATTCCATCTCCTGAAGGGCTACAAGATTGTTAACATCACCATAACTATCAGGTTTTATCCTGTCCACTAGAAAAAACAAAAACTTCTTAAATTGATAACAAGTCCTGGTGTGTAAAGAAAGGGCATTGTGGTCATCCTTTCTTCTAATAGAACCACAGTGTTCCCTAATTCTCTCCTTTAAACATCTTGTAGTCTTACCTACATAAAATGCATCGCATGTCATGCAAGAAGCTACATATACAATTTTTTGTAACACAATTACAACGTCCAGGACATGCAATTGTACGACCATACCCTACTACTGTAAGATTAGAACCTTCTGCTATGTATCTACACCATTTACAACAGCCACATCTACTCATTTGTGATCTCATAGATGCATCGTTTTTCCTTTCCAAAATATCCTTCAAATTGTTTCCCCTACTAAACACAATCACCGGGGCATCGCCCAAAATTGTTTTTAAGCCTTCACTCAAGAAGTAGTCCCATAAACTCTTTAAATTTGTACAAATTTCCAAAGAGCTATCATTATATTTCAAAACAAACTTGGGCCCAACCTTATCCATACCAATATTTTCTTCATTGTTGGATTCAACAGAAACTGAACACATACCCCTTGTTTTCAAAATCGGGACATATTTGCTTCTCCTCTTCCTATACACTTTTTTTTTTATTTTAATCAGAAGTGTTGATGGATAGCCCCTCTCCAAAAATAGACCAATAAGTATATACATCTCATTTTTAAACTCCTCATCGTCACTGATCAAACTAGAAAGACGAACCATCTGGCCTTTAACCAAACCTCTCCTCTGATGCATGGGATGGCAACTGGTGTAATGTAACATAGAATTGGTGTAACTCGGTTTCCTGTAAATACTACTAATAAACCCCATTTCATTCTTAGAAATCCTGATGTCTAAATAGTTAGCATGATCACAACTCCATTTGTATGTAAATTTTAAAAATCCAGAACAATTATTTAAATAATCAATAAATTCCCTGACACTAACTTCGTCACCCTTCCATAAAATAAGTAGGTCATCAAGAAATCTATTATACAACAATATGTTTTTATCAAATCTAGAATTGAGAATATATTCTTTTTCCCAGGCCAATAGAACCAAATTAGCATACACCGGGGCACACTTGGCACCCATTGCTACCCCGGTTATCTGCTTGTACCTTTCCCCTTCAAATATGAAGAAATTGTTGTTAAGCACCAGTTCCATGAGCCCATAACAAATTTCCAATTTCTCAGAGTCAAAACTCTTACTAGAATGTAAACTGTCATAACATAATTCTAGACCCTCTAGATGAGGGATGACGGAAAATAAATTGATAACATCAATTGTCAGAAAACCAAAGTTACCCAATTTTGAAAAATTAACCGAATTCAGTCTCTCTAAACAGTGCCATGAGTCCTTCAATATGTGTTCAGCTTCTGTTAAAGCTTTTTTACAATGAAAATCGACAAAAGCAGCCAAAGGTTCAGTCTTAGAACCCTTTGCTGAAATGATAGGACGGAACTGTAAACATTCGGTTCCCTTATGAACCTTAGGTATGCCAAAAAATTTTGGCATATTAGGGAACTTCACTGCTAAAAAATGGAAATCCGCCTCGTTGATGGTTCCTTGATATAAAGCATCCAGTAAATATAAATCAATTCTCTGATACGCCAAATTAATCTCATGAACAGATACTCTACCATAGGTGTTGTCATCATTCAAAATTCTCATTATTTGACCAACATAATCTATATTATGCATGATGACCATCCCTCCACCCTTATCTGGCTTCATGCATCTAAATTGGCCTGTTGATGTAAATTCTTTAAGTACGGCCCTCTCATTGTTAGTCAAATTATCAACATATGTAGCCCTTTGCAAGCACAATCTCCTCAATTCATATTCAACCATTTTTTCAAAAATACTAATCTCCTTGTTAATAGGTGGCACAAAAGTGCTTTTCCTTCGAAGTACATTAACTTGAGATGCTCCATCTTGGATATTGCCACCAGAACCAGATGAATGAAAATAAAGCTTCAAATTGATTTCCCTCACAAATAATTTGAAATTTTTTAATAACTGCATTATATCAATATTGAAACTTGGTACAAATTTTTCCCCTTTACTAAACAATTTAAAATGTGAATCATTAATGACTAAGTCAGTATAGTTGTATATAATGAACCCCATTTCCTTTTGAATACTGTGTTTCATAACCTCATTTGAAGTAGATGTCATAGTACTAACACATTGTGCTTCTGTACCAACATTACACAATTCTAACCCCAAATTCTCAGATATTACCTCATTTGAAGAATTAACTTCACTATTGACAGGGATACCCCCCATCCCTTTGTCAACTGTATCATCTAATGAAAATATTGAGGTGTCACCAAATTCACATTCTTCCCCCATAACAACCTCATAATTGGTCTCACATGGTTTACCACTGTTGTTCACACCATATTGAGAAATATCCATAGTACTGTTGTCATGTAAAACCAAACCTGCTTCAGCACCAACAGTATTGTCAACATTGTCGTCATAAATTACAACAGGGCAGCTGTTACTAAAATCAACATTTGTATTAATGCCCAAACAGGTAGATAAGCATGTAGTTGCAATACAAAATCCTTCACATTCCCCCTCATTAACTTTACAGTTCTGAGAGCAGGGACAAACAGATGTAAATAAACCACTAATATCATCACACACAGAAAAATTAACTAGAAAGTCAGAGGTGGGAGGTATTAATGAAAGTTCATTCCCCTCCTCCCTGGACTCGATTGATGGAATTGACCTCGGTGTCGCCCCTTGTTCAAAAGTCTCTCGGACCTCCGCGGCAACTCCGGCTCGCCCAAAAAAATGTCCTCACCCTGACATTCATTAACAAACTCTTCATTGTGGCTGCTAGAATCGAACCTAGTGTGTATTTCCTGATAAGGTTTGACTAACTTACGTCCTGGAGGATATGCAGTTCCAGTTTTGTATGCTGGGAGAGAGAGAGAAAAAGTTAAGTTGTTTCTACATGTGCTTGTTTCACTGGGAGAGAGAGAAAAAGTTAAGGATTTCTTGATGGTTGAGCTAGTTAGGTACAGTACTATTTGTCTATACTCATCCACATTAAGTAATGTTTGGCAAACAAGAGTAGTGCACTATATTTCACAGTTGTGCATTTCAGCTATCTAGCCTTTAAACAGGACAATAAGCTTACAAGAGATATTTGTAGGTATGCAAGGTTGGTATTACTAAAAACAAAATGGTGGCTTCCACAGTATAGAAGGACAGAAAGAAAAATAAACTAAACTAACAAGGGATATGTGTTTGCATGCAAGTGTGGGGTTACTTAGATGTAGTTTTACAGATGTTAGAGGGACAGGTAGTAAACCTATCGGTTAGTTCTCACTCTTTGATACACAACAGACAGTCTGTAAATCTGATATTTAAGCACTTAGAAAAGGCAACCAGCTAGAGTGTGTAGAATATATGAAGAAAAAATGAAGCAACCCTAGTCAATGACAAAGCTCTTTACAAACAGAAACTCTCATATGTTAACAATCGCCTACATTATCCAGTAACTGTGCTCTTCATACAAACATAAAATCAGGCATTACAATAGAAGCCTTCAGTAGAAGTGAGTTGAAACATATACACATAACAAATGTATGTACGACAGATTAGCAGGGAGAAAGAAAAGAAATAAACACTTAGCCAGATGGCAACAGACTACAGACTTTCTTGATATAACTGCAGTACAAACAACAAAAATGTGATGGTTTTACTGAATCCTACTGTAAAACACACAGCCACTACAAACTCACTAATATAATTGCTACACATTAACAGGAGAAAGACAACACTTTGCTGCTACTACTGCAGCCTAGAGTAAAAAGTCAGTAGACATGTGCTGATATATTTACTACACATTAACAGACAAAAGACATGACACTTAGCCAAAATTAAACATAGTGAAACCTTAGTTGTATTTCTCTAGTACAAGTTTGAACCAAAATGAAGTAAACCATAACTGTTAAGAAAATACAAAAATCCAATGTTCTTTAGAGTGAAGCAGCTGAATGGAGAGAACACTTGGGACATGGGGTAGTGAAGTGACTCTGAATTTGGAGCCACAAAGATAAAAATAGTGGGAGAACAAGCTGAGATGCAGGAAGGAGCAGTCAGTTCCTGGAGTGGAAAGCAGTTACTCCCCCCCCCCGATGGATTACCAGCATAAACAATCAATGAGGTAGAATGTTCATGGATACAAAGACAAGGTATCTGACCTCTAAATACTTGACTCAAGTCACATTATCTAATTTTATAGTTATGGGTTTTCAATGTCTTTCCAGGGATATATTACACTGATAAGAGACTCTCGGCTTTATTCGATTGGATCCCTCTCTAGCATGTCTGATATATTTAACACAGAGCTACACCCACCCATGGTATCTTGTCAATACTCTGAGATGTATGATATTAAGGTTTTTTCATCAAAAAGGAATGGTGATATTGCAGTAGTGGCAGTACTGTGAACTCTGCTCCAGGATTTGTACTTCAGCACTTTTATAGCTATATATATCTGCTTAAAGTGTCATCACAGTGCCTTTCTATTTATCTTGCTACTGTTTTCCCCCTGTTCATTGACTCTGCTCCACCCTCACCCCAACTGAGACATTAAGCTAAACGTTTCTGAAATTCTATTCGCAGGATTTGAGCTACAGTTTGAATTTTTCCCTAACACTCCCTCCCATTTCTTGCTGTGATTTTAAAAAGCTGGGTCTCTGGCTTCAACCCCTTATGGTAATCCAACTTTTTAAGTCCCTCCCTGACATCTTTCTTTGCTATTGCCTGCTGTATAACCTACTTAAGTACTTTCCCACACATTTTTCATACTTCCATAATAATAAGTGCACACCCAGCAAACTAGTATTGCACTTGAGTAAACCTCCATTACTACAAATTGTCTTCTGTTAATTTTCCCAGTGGTCTCATCTGTTTGGCAAACTTGCCACACTCTGAGGGGGTCCACATTTAATCTTGCTCCTTCCTTGGCACAAAAGAGATTTATTTTATTGTCTTGAACTTCAGTTGACTGTTCATAGAGTTCTACTGCCTTATTTTTAGATCATTGTACTTGTTGATATATAAACATCTCTCATTCTTTGTACACCTGCACTCTTTTTCCCCACATTTTTTCATTGTAAAACTTCATCACTGTATTATCCCTTTCCTTTCAACTATTCTAACATTTGCTTTCTCCCCCCACCCTCTTTAAACTGTTTCTTCTAACACTTCTATCCTATTCATCTGCCCTTTTAATCTCCTTTAAACTTTTCTCCAACACCTGCTTCCCCTCCCCCTCCCCTCTCCTTCTCTCTCTACTCACCTCTCCCTTCTAACCCCTTCCCTCCACAAGTTGCACACTAGAGTTTACTTAGTACTCTGAAATCCTTTGGTGCCTTCTTTTAATCTTTTTCTTGTCTCTGGTCTGAACAAATCTCCCTGGCCCTCTGAGAAACTGAGTGCTTGCCACGTAAGTCATTGCATTGAATTGTCTTGTTCAGTTATTTCTTACTGTACCTCTCAAGGAATCTGCAACAACTGGAAAGGCCACAAAAATACCTCATTAAAAGAATCACAGGCCTAAAGCAGATGCCCTCCGCTGACTGCCTTAAAAAACTCCAACTATACTCTGTCGCATATCGTCTACTCAGAGGTGATCTCTGCTTAACATACAAGGCCATGTCAAACCCAGAGCTGTTGTACATGCTACACTTAAAGAAATCCCAATCCCTCAGAGTGACACGCTCCAGGGATCTAAACCTTGTCATGACAATAAACAAAGCATGCTGGAGGGAAAGGTTCTTGACACACAGACTCCCCAGACTCTGGAATAGACTGCCCATACATGTCAAGCAGACCACCTCTTTGGCCCTCTTCAAAAGGAACCTTGACGATTGGGTGGGTGAAAGGAAATTCACCCGTGGATCACGTCAGTCACCCTGCTAGACAGGGGTCCAGGGAAGTAAATAGTGTGGGAAGAAATAGCCAGAGAATTGTTATGGCTAGGCTTGTATAGGCCCTAGGGTCGATAGCCTAGTACCAACCTATGAACCTATGAACCTATCAACCCCATAGTCCCACCTCTAACACCACACCTCTATCCAATCAAACCCCCTTCTCTGAATTTTGCCACAATACCACACCCACCTTCTCCTAGCTCTCTCCACTTACTATTTCCTCCTCCCTAAAAGTCTACCCATCGCACTGACTGCTAGCTTATTTCTCTACTTACCCAAACCCTAACTTACTCCTCTTAATTAAATAACCATCCCCACAATTAGCCTACCTCCTCTACTTCTATTCACTCTCCCAACCTACCTAAAGCCATTCTTACTGCTCTCCAACCCTCACCCAGTCAAAAAATTACTATACTGCCCTCCTACTCTTTCTCATCTAGATCCTGCTATCTGAACCCACCCTCCCACTTCAACACTCTTAAACATGCTTCTACACTTTCTTCTCTTAACTCCACTTCTTACACTCCTGACTTTTTCCACATCCTACCTTGTACCACTCCCTCCTCAGTCATCTAGTCCCACCCAACCTTACAGTTACTCTAATAGCTCTATATCAAACTCCTTCCACATATTTTCTTCTCTATTCTCCCACCACTACATACACCTTTTCAGACTCAAACCATCCCCCACACCATACTACCCTCCAAACTCAAACCAACATTTCTTCTACTCCACCCCTTGAAGAATGCTCACTTCTTCTCCTTCCTTTCTGTACATCTTGCAGGAGACATACATCCAAACTCTGGTCCAATAGCCCACTCCTCTGATCCCTCTACCTCACCTAACCCCACCCTTACCCAAACACCCAACCAACCTCTGCCTACCCCTTCACCTAAGCACCTAAAAATTCTAGGTCTCAATATTCATAGCACTGTAAATAAACTCCCTGATCTCCACTCCTGGCTATCATCACACTCTCCCGACATCCTCTGCATCTCGAAAACCTGGCTAAAACCACACACATCAAATATAGAAATCCTCCCCTGGCTACAATGTCTTCTGCCAAGAGAGGCCTTCTAAAAAGGTGGAGGGGTAGCTATACTCTACTCAAGAAATATTTCTCTGCACCCGCTTCCTTTATCTCCCCAAGCTTCCACCCAGCAGAAGTACTCATAGTCAACTATAATCTAAATAACCACAAAAAGATATCAATAACCACTATCTATATACCATCTGGCAACAATATCCCTACACTTAAACTCTTTTTAGCCTGGATCTCCCAAACCATCTCCTATGAAACCATTATTATTGGAGTCTCAACAATGACTGGAATTCTCTCACCACCCACCCCCCCAAAACCAGCATTAACCTATATGGCTTCACCCAAATGATCACTACCCCAACTCGTATCAATCAAAAATCTAATACCAGTACCACCCTTGACTGGATACTTACCTCCCACCCCGCCCAATATCTTAACCCATCTATTCTTCCTGACACATTAAGTGACCATCACCCAATCTCTATAAATCATCACTTATCTCACCCTTTCAAAACTCAGATCTTTAAAGACTGCCGCAACCTATCTAAATTAAGCCCAGATTATTTTAATCAAACACTATCATCCATTAACTGGTCCTCACTCTAGCGAATCCCCCCTTGGAAGATGCTGTTCTGACTTTTAACAACATCTTCCTTAATACTCTTAACTCCTTAACGAGCTCCTACTAGAAAAGTTCATGTTAAAACAAACTTCACACCATGGTTAACTAAAGACACACTTTCCCTCATGCTAAAATAGGACTCTGCATGGAAAACCTGGAACAAACTAAGAACCCCTTCCACCCTCCTACATTATAGAACACTTCATAATTATACAAAAGAACAAATCACCCTTAACAAGAAAAACTTTTACATGAACCCTCAGATAAAATCTCACTCCAACCCAAAAAGATTCTAGAGTTCTATCAACAAATTCCTGCACCCAGGTAATCCATCTCCCCCAACCCCTTTCCCAACTGCTCCCCCTAGAAACTGCAACTTCCCTCAATTCCTTCTTCAGACTCCATACAAAAACTCATCAAAACTAACACAAACGCCAACCATAACACCCCCCTCCCCTCAACCACACCTCCTTCTCTATCAAGCCTATTCCCACATCTGTTATTAGATCCCTACTCTCCAAACTTAAACCCTGCTCTGCCTCAGTAGATAATCTACCCCCCAGTTACCTCCAAATAGAAGCCCCCTCTATAGCCTATCCTGTCTCCATACTTATTAACCGCTCAATACAGGAAGACCTGGTCCCCCAAATATAAAAAAAATTACACATTATTCCTTTACACAGAGGCGGCAACTCCACCGAGCCCTCCAATTTCAGACATATTGCTATCCTGTCTCCTATCTCCAAAATCCTAGAAAAATGTTTTCACAAACAACTCATGGCACATACAATGGAACATAACCTTCTAACCCCTACTCAGCATGGCTTCTGTCCCTTCCACAGTACCACTACTGCTCTACTATCCTTCACTAACTGCATCTCCTCTTCTCTAGATAACAGTAAACTTGCATCTTCTCTCTTTCTTGACCTCTCTAAGTCCTTCGATACTGTCTCACATATAACAGACTTGTATCTTCTCTCTTTCTTGACCTCTCTAAGGCCTTCGATATGGTCTCATATAACCTCTTGCTCTCCAAGCTCTCCTCCTTTAACCTGTCATCCTCCACCCTTAACTGGTTCTCTTCATACCATCTAATAGAGCCTAGTCTGTCAAATGGGTGTCAGCCACTTCTCCATTCCTTCCCGTTCCCACTGGATTCCCCCAAGGCTCCATCCTTGGCCCCCTAGTATTCAACATATTTACTAATGACCTCATCCAATCCAGCCTCCACTCTACAATTATACAATATGCCAATGACTCCACAATTATCTCCACTTCAGACAATCTACCCATCTACATGCCCTCACTCAAGACACTTTACATTCTGTCAAAAATGGCTCACTACTAACCAATTCCTACTTAATCCTAACAAAATTAAACTTCTTATCTTCCTTTCCAAGTTTCTCCGACACACCAAATCTTCCTTTTCAATCTCCTCCCTAAACAATGCTCATATCATGGCTGAGTCTAACACCAAACTACTAGGAGTACTCATAGATGATGAACCTAAATTTGATACCCACATCAACACCTGTATCAAAAAGACCCACCAGAAACTCAGACTACTATATAGAAATAAGAAAATCCTTACACAGGACTCCAAAGTATCCCTAGCCCAAGCCTACCTCCTTACTTCATTACTTTACACCGCCCCTTTCTTCACTAATCTGAATAAAACCCTCTTAAATAAACTTGAACTAACTTACAATAAAATCTCCAGGTTTGCCACAAACCTCCCCTACTGCTCTCACCACTGCCTTGCACTGAAAAAAATAAACTGGCTAGAGCTGCAAAACCAACTCCTCCTCCCTCAACTTAACATGTTACATTCCATCCTACTACAGCCCTCAGCTTGCCCCTATCATCTATTGTCTCTTCCTACATCACTAACTGTGAACTTTGTAGCTCAGGCCAACATCTACTCCAAGTATCAAAACCTAATAAAACCATAGGTAAAAGTCTTTGCAGTCATGCAGTCACCTCATCCTGGAACAAGCTCCCTCGCCAAATCAGAGATCTCCTAAACACTCTCATCTTCAAGATTAGCCTGAAGAACTACTTAAGTAGCTCCTGATACTGCCACTGTTACGACCCCACTTGAATTCTCCCTACCTTGCTACCCTCCCCTGTCATCCATACCTATAATACCCCTGTTTCCATCCCCTATACCTCACTTACGTAACTGTAAACTTTTCCACCTCCTTTCTCCGTACCTTTATAACTCCCACCCTCATCTTTCCCTTTATTTTCCCAACCTCTTCTTTCTGGTCTTGACCCTATGCTACTAGAATAACTGGCCTTCCTCGCTGTCCTTCCTCCCTCTTCTTTCGTTTACCCATCTAACAGCCGTATTCAACTACAGGCAACAACTTATGTTTTTATATTAATCAGTAAATATACCTTTTCAAGGAAGGCTAACACAACCCCAATTTCTCTCTTTACATCTTCGGCTCAATATCCACACTCTTCTTCCTTTTTCCATACTCTTATCAAATTTGTAAACTTTTGTAAATCACATTTGTAAATAAAGTTAGTAGCCAATTGTTTAATGCGTACTGTGGACATGTGAAATATGTAACTAATTGTAAAATGTATACTGTGGAGCTTTTCTCCTCGGGACTCTGCTGAAAAAGGGCACCTGCCCAGCCAGACCAACCCGGTTAACAAATGGCAAATAAATAAATTGATTTTGCCTTTAAATCATTTTGAATGTCCCTAATACTTTAAATTGCTTTGTTAAGGTAGTTTAAGTTTTGTTGTAGCATTATACTTGCAAGCAAACTTGTTTGGTGTTATTACAGCAACAGATTATTAATGCCCTGTACAGACACAAATACCGAGAAAGAAAATTATATCTATAAAACTTCCCTTATAACTGAAACCTGCAACTTAGTGTGGTTAAAACAAAACCTTTTGCTGCAGACAAGCATAGAACAGTTAATTTCTGCACTAAGCAGCACTAGTATCAAATCCTAGTGCACTCTAACCTAGAGTAGTACCAAACCCCAGAGACCAACCAAGGAGGTCTTTGTATAACCTAATATGCAACCTTCAGCAGCCCATGAAAACAGAGGTCTCAACAACATGGGTATGCAATTTCCAAATGTCTGAGTATCCATCTTGATAAATATGGGCATCTTGAGACAAAGTAGCAATTGTCTTACATTCACAGGCAACTATTTCATCCTTAAAAAACAAACACAGTATGTGAGAGATGTATATACACGATTTCACTGTAGGCAAAAATCTCATATAGAAACAAGATTGTGAAAAACTCATGCACTACATCCATCACACATAGTGTCCACCATACAGACACAGACCAACCTATGCAGAGCCACTATAAAGCAATCTTCCCAAACCTCAAAGATTTCCTAAGCTTATAAATGTTAATACCTAGCTCAGCAATTTCTAAACCAATCACCAAAAGACCAACAAACATCACATATGCTTCTATACTCAGTGGAGCGACAAGATTTATTTATTTATTTATTTCACATTTGTTAACCGGGTTAGTCCGACTGAGTAAGAAATTACCCATTTTCTGTGGAGACCCGAGGGGAAAAGTCCCGAACAAAACATACAAATACATACAAATAGAGACAAGTTAACAATATAAAGAGCCTATAAGGCAAGACAACACATTACCTAGGACAATTGCCAAAGGGGACTCTGCTGTATGACAGATATCCCACTCAAAATACTGAACAAGGAGAAGCTAGTTGCTTATCTAGAGCTAGGATCTGCCACGTTATGCATGCATTCAAGTCAATACACTGCACTCACCAGTATGATTGTATCATAGTTCATGTGGGTGTTAATGATATGAATAGAGACGTTTCTGACCTCTCTGAATATGTGTCTTAGACAGGTATGTGTTGTGCATTGAGCAGATTCTAACTTCGCCAAGAATCATACCACAGTATGAACAAGATGGTTGACTTCAATAATTGGCTTGTTTTCTTGTGTCTTTCCATGAGGATTCAATATTTGCCAGCAAGGAAGGACATAGTTAACAGATCGTGTTGCTTTGCAAATGGTGGCCTGCATCTGTCTCCCCTAGTCTTCAGAATATTGGATAAAACTTTATCTGCCCCTTGACAGCTGTTTTTAGGCAATGCCAAACTGACAAACCTACTAGCATAACAAATAAAACCCCAAGAAACCTGAAGGTGTTAACTGCTCAGTGCTAGAAGCTCTCCTCACTCTGGAGAATATAAACATCTGTGCCATTACCAAAACATGGTGGAAATCCACAGCAGGTTCTCCAGCACTGCAAAGCTTCAAAGCCTTCCAAGCATTTAGACCATCAGCTACACAGATGGAGTCTGAATCTATATTAGCAATGAGCATAGCTCTAAGTTGGTTAAACAGGACAATACCCTGGAATATATCCACATGCAAATCACTATATACAAAGTCCCATGCCATATCCTAGCAAGCTAAAAGTCAGCCTCTGTTTCCCTAGAATCCCACAAACA
This sequence comes from Protopterus annectens, assembly GCF_019279795.1. NCBI lineage: Eukaryota > Metazoa > Chordata > Ceratodontiformes > Protopteridae > Protopterus > Protopterus annectens. The sequence goes on along the minus strand of NC_056740.1, from coordinate 507,870,589 downwards.
TAATGGAGATATTCACTAGTAAACTAAATACCTTATTCATGTGAGATTTAACTACTCCTCTGTAGACTAGGAATATACACTGCCTCATACTCACATGATTTCAGGACTTTATTAACACAAATATCCCTGATCAGGTAGTGTACATACCCAAGAGATGTTCAAACATACTAGACATGGTGCTCACCAATATGGGAGAGCAGTGGACCCCCACCAGTGCCATGTCCTTACTGGTGAGTATGGACCACAAAGCTGTCTCCATCAAAATAAGAATTAATTCAGTAGCCCCAGAAAAACCTGTAATAGGTAAGACCTATTCCAAAGCAAACTTCACTCTATTAAGTAAAAGTTTATCAAAATTCACTACCCTCCCAACCCTGGGTTCACAGCAACCTATGCACAGTTCTTCACAGAGACCCTGTACAACCATGTAAATGGCTGTATAGAGGCTGCTGTACCTACTAGATGTAAGCCCTAAACAAACTCTAAAAACAAACCACACTGATGACATCCTAACCTTAACAGGGTATATAACAAAAGGAAAAACGTCATGGCTAAAATCAGGAAAAGCAACTCCTGTAAAGATAGGAGCTCTTTAATTAAACTAAACAGGAAACTAAGAGAATTATCAAGTTAAACAAGGCAAGTTATGAAGTCAAAATGGCTTCCAGGCTAAAGACAGTCACAAGGCCTTCTACATTTATATCCAAAATCTCAAAGGTAGTGTGCCAAACTGGTGGTCAGTGATGCCATCTTCACTGAGCATAGTGGCATAACATATTTCCTGACTATCAAATTCAGCTCAAACTTTCTCCAACTCCCTCCATTAAATTTCTGCTAGCATAACCTACCCCAACTATTAATAGGGAGTAGATTCTGGCAGCACTCACTAAGGTCAACAACACAGCCTCAATGGGCTATGCAATATCCAGGGATGCCTCCTAAATAGCTAGAAGCCTGACCTATCTCAACCATTTGAGTCACTTTTAAACTATTACCTTAAAACAGGCTTTGTACCATGAGTATGAAGGACTGCAATGGTTATTTCACTTTACAAGGTAGACCATCAACTGACCCCAGAAAGTACAGCTCTATTAGTTTGACTAGTCTAACATTCAAATCCATGGAATAAATTATCATAGAAATGATCAAAAAAAGCATGTGTAACTTTCTAACACTGGACCCAACTCAGCTTGGCTTTCTCAAGGGAAAATCATGCCTACTAAGCCTGGTCATCTTCTTTAAGAAGGCATTATAAATGGTCTTCTTTGAAGTAAAGATAAAACCTTGACCCCCAGCTAACCCTGGAATATTCAGGAACTACTCTAAGACTAACATCCTGCTACTAAGTGATCACCTGGGAAAATTTCAAGCCCTCCGAAACCCTGAGAACACTGCTGCCTATGCAGAACTGTTCACAGAAACCCTATCCAAGCATGTTAATAGCTGCACAGAGGCAGCTGTATCCACTGGGAAGAAGTCACCCTGATGGAATCACAGAATCAATAGGCTGTATAACACAAGGAAGAAAATCATGGCAAAAATTAGGAGATGCAGCACTCAGCAGGATAAAAGCAAACTAAACAAACAACTCAGAGGACAACGAAAGTCTACCAAAGACAATTTTGAGGTATATTTGGCCTCCCAGGCCAAGGGCAACCATAAGGCATTTTTTAGCTATGTCTGTAACTGCAAGGGCAATAAACAATTGCGTGCAGAGCTCATTGTATGGAGACACCTATCCCAATCCAGAAGCTGTAGCAAACCTACTGTCCGGCCAATTCAACTCCAATTTCACCCCTCTCTTCCACTCAACCTTCCCTCAGGAAATACCATCAGATATAACTCCCCTTGCTATCACAGGTCATGCCTGCTCAACCTGGTGGACTTCTTTCAGAAGGTCTCCAAAGCAATGGATGAGAGCAAAATAGTTCACACTGCTTACCTGGCCAAGGCATTTGGCACAATACCCAGCTAGTGCATTGCTGACAAACTCAGGAGGTTAGGTACAAACCCATATGTCACCCAGTGAATAGCCAACTGGCTCACAGACAGGACTCAGGAGTTAATATTTGGGAGTTCACCTCTACAAAGATGCCAGTCACAAGTGGGTCCCTCAGGGATTAGTCCTTGGACTGCTCCTTTTTGGCATTTACTTCTCTGAAGTCAAGGCCAATGTCAATGGTCTTTGGCTGACTAAATCTGCAGATGTTTGTAAATTAGGAGCTGTCATTCCACAATGACACAAATATTCTCCAGTAAGAGTTAACACAGACAGAAAACTGCTGTCAGAGCCATGGACTAAACTTAATGCCAAGAAATGGATGATAGTATCCTTCAGGAAGTCATCCACCCCTGGTAACTATCATATTGACCACACATCCCTTGGAGTGGGTCCAGTTGTCAGGGATTTAAGAACACAAATAGACAGTAATATAGCCTTTGGCCATCAAGTGTCTACAATAGTGAATAAATCTTTCTATCTTGAACAATGTATAAGTGAAGGTATGGCATCTAGGTCCAAGGAAGTCATTGTTCCACTGTATTAGGCATTCATCAGATCTGTCATTGAGTACAATACCACCTTTGATATGTACCTAACCAGGCACATCCAACAATTGGAATGTCCACGGTGGTTCCTAACTAAAAGAATACAGGGCATAAGTAAAATGTCTTATGCAGACCACCTCAAGACCCTATCCCTGTATTCTGTCTCCTACAGGTTGTTGAGGGGAGATCTATACCTGGCATACAGGGCATTATCAGACCCCACTCTGATGGACTCCTGCATATCCACAAAACAAATGAGAAAAAATGTAGCCAGGACCATGTAAACAGCAGAAGCAGAACAACTTTTTAATGATAAGTCACTATAAAAACAAAACATGATAAGCACTATTTTCCTTAAAATTTGGAACTTCATCAGATATTTTAACTGAATTTAGTAAATAGTAATGAATAGGATAGAATATATTTATACACACAGTTTTTGATATTCATGCATTTTGTTTCATATATATATATATATATATATATATATATATATATATATATATATATATATTATTTATTTATTTATTTTTATTTTATTTTACATTTGTTGACCAGGATAGTCCGACTGGAAACATGTCAATTTTCAGCAGAGGCCCGGGGCGAACAGCTCCAAACTTACACAAGCAAGTTACACTATATGCACAACATATTATATTTTCATACAAATTACAGTCTCACATTTCAAGCCTCTGAAGAATACAGTTTATATTCAGAAATATATACAAATATTTTACAGTTTCTCATATCAAACCTATAGGTGCAGCTTATATAAAGAGTATCTGCAAAGATGTTACAGTTTCTCTGTTCAAACCTTTTAGAATAAGAGGTTAGTCGCTGTGAATAAAAATTGCAGGGATATGGAAGTAGATGAGTCAGGGGTAGAGCAAGGACATAACCGGTGAGTTTTAAAATACTGGGTTAGATTTTTTTTTTTAACTGATTAAGGGAGGGGTTCAGAGTATGGTCAGATGGGAGCAAATTCCAGGTTTTGCCTACTGAATTTGAAACAAAGATTCTCCATATAGGTTGTTAGCTTTAACAGACTGAACCAAAAGTTTTGTAGTGGAACAAAGTGGCCTAGCATTTTGTAGGGTTGCATAATATTTTTAAGGGAGGGTGTTTTTTCTGGATGGTTAATAACCTTGAATGCTACAGTAAGTTGATTATATTGAATTAGCCTGGGGTGTTCTAGCCATCCTAAGAGGTTTATGTTTTGGCAATGGTGTGCCCTGTAGGGAGTTCCTGTGGCAAACCTGGCAATTTGATTGTAGCAGCTAGAGAGTTTGCTGAGATCAGTTTTGTTCAAGTTAGTGAGTATTGGTGAGGCATAGAGTACAGTTGAAAGCAGATGGGTACGGGCAATGGCAGTCCTAGCTAGAGGGGTGAGAAAAGGTTTGTTTTTGTATAAGGAGCCAAGTTTTTTATTAACGGTTTTAATAGTTTGATTTAAGTGCATATCATATTTAAGGTTGTTGTCTATTATAACACCCAGGAGCTTGGTATACATATCTAGTGAGATTATGGTCCCATTGTTAGATGTTATAGTAAACAAAGGTTGAGAGGATTTGCGAGTACGGGGAAGAGCAATAGTTTTGTTTTATTAGGGTTTAATATTTTGCTGTTGATTAGAGATCCAGTTTTCCACTGTATTAAAGGTTTTCTGGGTTAAACTAAGGAAATCTGTAGGGGTAGAGGCTGAGCAGATCAGGGTGGAGTCATCAGCATATTGTATACAAGTTGCATCTGAGATTACAGTGTGGAGGTCTTTGATAAAAAGGGAGAAAAGAAGGGGACCCAATACGGACACCAAGGGTAACAAGGAAAAGGGTGAAAAGTTTGTCCTGCCAAAGGACAGCCTGCTGTCTTCAACTAAGATAAGATTGAAACCACTGTATGGCATGGTTGTTTAGGGATATTTTATTTAGAGTATGTAAGAGTAGCTGGTGGTTAACTATATCGAAGGCCTTGGAAAGATCGAGAAACAGAGCAGAAGATAGTTTGTTATTGTTACGGTTGGAATTTATGACATTAGAAAAGGAGAGGAGGGCTGAGGTGGTACCCTGCTGTGGCCTAAATCCATGCTGGGAGTTGGCCAGAAGATTATATTGAATAAGATAGTTTAAGAGTTGTTTATGGATACACTTTTCCATAATTTTAGCCAGAGGGGAAAGGATAGCTATTGGTCTATAGTTTGACAGCTCAATGGAGCTGCCTCCTTTGTGGAGTGGTATGACATGGGAGATTTTCCAGATAGAGGGGATAGAGGCTTAAGTTATGGTTCTGTTTATCAAAATAGAGACAGGGCATGTTATAACATCAGCAGCTTTTTGCAGGTAGTCTGCAGGGAGGAGGTCAGCTGAAAGGGTGGTTGGTTTGAGTTTTTTAACTAGGGCTCTAATGAGTAAAGTTGGAACTTTTTGGAAGCTAAAGGAGAGAATGTCACTGGGTTTAGGGGTTCAGCATTAGGACAAATGGGTATAAGTTTGCTAGCAAGGGCCTGGATGGTTTCTGTAAGAAACTGTTGAAGGTGTTGGCAATGGACTCTGGTGATTTTTGGGTTGGGGCTGAGGGGGTTGGAGTTGTGGATTGCCCTGGGTGGAGGAGTTTGTTAATAACCTGACCAGAACTTCTGTGGCTTGTTGTGGTGTTTCTACTGTAGATGGCAGAAATAGTTTTTTTTGTCTAGTATTATGGATTTTTTTGTATCATTCCTATATTGTTGAAATTTGAGTTGATCTTGTGGGGCTTTAGAGGAGTGCCAGGTGTTCCAGGCATTATTTCTTTGGATGATCTTTAGTTTGGTTTCTTTAGTGAGCCAGGGGGCAACTTTTGTTTTAATTCTAATACAGCGTGCAGGTGCATGGTTGTCAAGGATGGCCAGGAATGTGTTATTAAAGTGTCTTACTGCCTCATCTAGTGGTAGTTGTTTTAGAATTGACCAATTGCATAATTTAAGTTCTTCTAAGAATTTATTAAGGTTGAAGTTTTTGTTTTTTCTTATTGTTTTATAGGTGGGTAGATGTAGACGTTCAACTTTATGCCTAATAGTATACATTAAGAAATGATCACTTAGATCTTCAGGAAGAGTACCTGACTTGTACATGTGGTGGGGGCTATTCATTAGTATCCAGTCTAGGATACTTTCTTTATTGTTAGGCTTGCTGATCCTAGTAGGGGAGGTTACAGTTTGTGTAAAACCATGTAAGTTTACGTGGGTGGTTGGGGTCTCTGCAGTGCAGATGCTTCAATCTATATTGAGGTCCCCTATAACGATGGTCTCTTGGGGGTAGGCACTGGATAACCAGTAGAGGATGTCTTCTAGGGTCCCTGAGTTATTACCTGGGGGAATATAGACACATACTATGTTTAAACATTTGTTCTTATTTGTAGTTTGGAAATCATAATTTCTGCTTTGTTAAATATAGGTGGTTGAAGGTTGTCTAGAGTAACATTTAGGGTGGTTTTATAGAGAACAGCAACCCCTCCCCCTTTCCTGGGTAGTACGATCTAGCCTGAGTATATTATACCCTGGAGGTAGAATGCCATTATCTGGTGTAGTTTCTTTTAACCATGTTTCGGTGAGACAAAGTATGTCGGGGGGACTAGGTTGTCAAGAGGGCATGGCGGCTGTGGACCTTATTGCTGGTGCTTCTAATGATTAAGTGGCAGGTCAATAGTGAGTTGTGGGGGTCTATTTAGGCTTTGTCTTATATTTGGGCTGTTATGATTAGAGTTAGTGTTGTCTGGGGATGGTGGCCCAGGGTTGGGGTGGATATCCCCATCAATAGTAAGGGTATGGGGCAAACTAGCTATGAGCTTTAGAAATTTATTTATCAGTTTTTGGTAGTATTTAGTTTTGGTGTTAATATATCTGGGTATAACAGGGTTGGTGTTAGCAGAGGTAAAGGAGTTGACGTTGATGGACATGAATGAGTGGGCAGAATGTATTGAGAGGATTGGGATGGTAACAAGGCATTTGGGATGGTTAAATTCTATATGGGATTGGTTTTCATAGATGGTGAGAGAATAAATAAAGATTGATTAGTACAGGTAGAGTGTAGAGTAGAGGTGGTATTTTAGAAGATTTAGTACGTATTAGAGACATAATGGGGAGAATATACTCCTGGTAGGTTGGCAACCTAGGTGTAATAGTAGGTGGGGCTATAGTGGAAGGGGTGGGTTATAAATATATATATATATATATATATATATATATATATATATATATATATATATTTATATGACTTTTGAGAATATTTATGATTTTACTTATTTTACATAATGGGTTTATTGGTGTTTTATCTGACTATATGACTTTTGAGAATATTTATGATTTTAATTATTTTACTTAATGGGTTTATTAGTGTTTTATCTTTTTTAGGTTAAATTTTGTACTAAGAGTATATAACTTTAAATCACCAAAGTTAGGTTAACATGTGACTTTGGAGGGCTATTTAAATACCTCACTGTTTAATTTGTATTTTTATTTGATGAAGTCCTGTCGGTAACTGGATTAAAGCACTTATTCTATGATATTAAAGTAATTTATGCAAAGCCTTTTCTCAATATTGTATTTAGATACAGGACATCATTATTTTTTCAGGGAAAATTTGGCTAGGAGTAGAAAGGCCACCCACATTGTTAGCCTGGTAACAATCTATGAATCTAAGAGTTCCTGACTATATAGCCACTCAATGAGCACCTGGTTTGAACAAAGGCGAGACTGCTCTACAACATTAGAATAAAATTGTATTTCTTACCTGACTAGCATCCTTTCAAATCTACCATATGTACAGCTAATTCTTTCTTATAATGGTTGCATGCAAAATTAGCTTCTTTTTTTAATCACTGATCACCTCTTTGCTTTAATATCCCTTTGGCACCACTCCCATTGAAGTCGTAGAGATGCCTAAGACCATGACTCTGCATTTATTCCTGTATCTATAATCAGCTTGATAGGATTGGGCATATTAAGACAATGCAAAAACAGTCCTATATTTTCTGACAACTACTTAATTCTCCAACAATGTGATACCGTATGAGACAAATGTAATTATACGCTAACTCTGGGGGCACAGAGCTCATGTAAAACTACAACAACTTCCATTCAGGTTTTCAAAAGCACACATAACATGATACCTGCCACACAAACTTCAAGACAAACACATAGACCCCTATGCTGAGGCTCTTAAAGACCTCCAAGAAGCATAAATTACAATAAGTACTACTCTGCCACCTCCAAAAGATATTACCACACCAAATCCTCCCATGACACATTCAGACACTTCTTACAGGTCTCAACATCTAAGCACATAATGGAGTCTCCTATGGCTTGAGTATTGGATTGTGAAGTTGTCTGTCTTATGTTCATAGGTTCATAGGTTCATAAATGTTTACTAGGTTAATGGCCAGAAGGGCCTTTTTAAGCCTAGCCATGCACCCCCAATCTCTGATAAGTTCTGATACCCTTGATAAGTGTAACCATAGGCCTGGGAGATGAACCATTTACAGGTTACCCGTTTGGCACTTATGTTTCTGATGCAAGCACAATCCAGTACTCCAGTCATAGGAGACTCCATTGTGAGACACAACGATGCCCCACTCAACAAGCTGAGCAAGGAGAGGGTTACAATCAGTTCACTTTCAGGGGGCCAGGATTTGTGAGATTACAGATGCTCTAAAATCACTGAACCATGAGTACCAGTATTTTTCATATATAGTTCATGTGGGTGTACATGACCTGAGATGTGCATCTTTAGATTGTATGAAGAGACACATTATGGGCCTCTTGGTCTTTGTGTCTCAGACTGGTATGATACTGGCACTGAGCAGTGCTGTACCTTCTCCATGGATGATGACACTGTGCAAACAGAAGAATGGACTTTAATAACTGGCTTAGCTACCTGTGTCATTCAAAGGAGGTACAATATCTGTCAGCATGGGAGGATATGGTCAACAGACCACAATGGTTTGCCAAGGATTTCTCAGGGATGGACTTCAACTACCCCACCCATCAGTTTTCAAATACTGGGTAAAACTTTTTCCTCTCAGTGTCTTTTTTACACCTTAACTATGTGATAAGCTATCCACAGTAGCTAAACCAATGTAGGATAATCTAAAGGTGATACTGCCAAATGCCAGGGGTCTAAACAAAAATCATGTCTCCCTGCAAGCTCTCCACAGTCTGGAGGGTATAGACGGCTGTGTAGTTATGGAGACATGGTTTAAAGCCATGGAGAGCACACTGGTAGTACAAGTCTATGACACCTTCCACACATTTATCCCAGCTACTATACAGAAAGCTACAAAAGGTGGAGGTGTCACTATTTACAACATTTGCACGTAAAAGCTAGTCAAGCAATATGAACAACTTGGGCTTCTCCACTGACAACTCACCATAAGCAAAGTTCCAAATTACATGTTTGTGACCTATAGGACCCCTCATAACCCAGGAAACCCACAGCTCATACTTAAATGAACAACTCAACACCATAATCATGGCTGACATCAACTGCCCCATCATAAACAGGGGATCATAGACAACACTAAACATGTAGGCCCAAAGATTCCTGGAGTTTGTCAACATGAATGCCATGGACCAGCTAGTAAGTATGAACACTTAGGGTGATAGCTTCCTTGACCTAATCCGCACCAGCATGAGGAAATATTGAACCTCCTGAGAGCAATGTCCTCATTGGCCAGGTCAGACCATAAAGTTGTCTCCTTTGAAATAAAAATAAATCCTGGAACACCAGTTATCACTGCTATTTTTAGGAATAATTCTAAGGCAATTTTTTTGTTTTTAAGTGATACCTTGGCATAATATCAAACTTTGCCAACCTCAGGGGATGTCATTGCATACATGGAGTCAGTCACAAAAAACTGTATAATAATGTATATAGCTGCACAGAAACAGCAGTACCTACCAGAAATAAGCACAGGATAAATTAAAAAAGGAAGCCACTCTATGAAATCCCAACACACAAACTGTATTACAAAAGGAAGAAAATCATGTCCAACAATAGGAAGGGCACTGCCCAATCATGTCCAACAATAGGAAGGGCACTGCCCAATCATGTCCAACAATAGGAAGGGCACTACCCAATCATGTCCAACAACAGGAAGGGCACTGCCCAGCAAAGTTAGAACTCTCTCATCAAACTAAGTAAGCAACTCATGGACTAATTAGTTTATCAAAGCCAAATCTGTGGTAAAAGTAACTGCCAGGATAAGCACAATCACAAGGCATTCTTTAGTTATGTCTCCAACCTCAAGGGCAATACATAACATGCCCAGCTATTTGTAATTGGAGTCACTTAAACTGAGCCAGAGGATACAGCAAATCTACTGACCAATAAAGTCAACTCAACTTTCACCCCACTTTCAGCCCTGACACCCGTCAAGAAATGTCTCCCACTATCACTAGGGTACAGATCCTAAATGTACTTTATAAGGCCAAAAGCATTGCATCAATTGGACCTGATACTATTCCAAGATGCCTCCTTCATGGATTAAAATATGAACTATTGAACACACTAGAATTACTGTTTTAACCATAGCCTCCAAACAGGTTTTGTACTGCATGTATGAAGGACTGTAACATTTATTCCTCCTTATAAGGGAGCGTCATCCACTCAACTGGGAAACTATCAAGCCTGATTATTCTTTCCATAGCTTTACATATTAAACTAATCATATATATGATAAATAATGACTTAGGAAACCTTCAGACATTGGATCCTGCTCAGTTTGGTTTCATCAAAGGCAGGTCATGCCTATTGAGTCTTCTGAACTTCTTTGAAAAGGTCACCAAAGCAATGTACAAGGACAAAATGATACATACTTCCTTCCTTATCATGGCCAATGCATTCATCACAATATCCCACTCAGGCATTGTAGACAATCTCACTAAATTAGGTATAGCTCTGTTCTTTTACCCATGTATAGCCAACTGGTGCACAGATAAGAGAGTCTACCTACACAAAATGGTCAGTCAGGAGCAGAGTACATTATGCCTCAATGCTGGAGATGTTCCTATTTTTATCTACTTCTCTAGTGTCAAAGCTAATGCCAAATCCCTCTGGCTGACCAAGTTTACAGATGATTGCAAACTATGTGCTGTCATTGAATCCCACATTAACACAAATGCCCTCCAGGAAGGCCTGACATAGATTAATAACTGGTGCCAGATTCAAGGCCTGAAACTCATGCCAATTGGATAATAGTATGTTTCTGTAAGATGGCCATCCCTGCAAATTACTACCCCTAAGAGTAGACTCACTAATCAGGGATTTGGGAACTCATGTAGGCAGTGTTTTGGCCTTTGACCAGCATATGGCTACTATATTAAGGAAATCTTTCTGTATTGCACAATTTATAAGCCAGGGTATGGCATCATTAGAAAAATACATCATGCTTGTTAAGTTCAAAGTTCAGTGCGTAGACAAGGAAGGCCAGAAATGTGGTTGACTAATACAGCAACTACAGTGATGGATGTCTTTCTATCAGATTTAGTCCTATGACCGAAGGCAGAGCACAACTTGGAATAACTGTCCTTAGGATTGCCATGAATTGACATGGACTCTGCAGCAATAAACAACACTGTGGGTTGTAGTAATCAAGATTCATGTATACTTCAGTATTTTTCTAATTTATGGTCTCTTATTTTTAGGCAGTGTTTTCAATTTGTATATGGTTCGGTGTTAGGGGGTTGTCATTTCTGTAGTATATAGTGTTGTGCTTATAGTTACTATGGTTACTGAGAAGCAGATGTTTGACGGGATGATATTAATCAGTTCCATTTGTTAATGACATTCCTAGAGTGCTTTTATAAATGCATGCCGATATGTGTAACATACTCTAGGACTTTAGGTTAGATAGGCAACCTTATCAGATCCATTTATCCTGTTTTATGTTAATTTGTGTGCTTGTGTGTATCTGTGGCTATGTGTGTGCATGTGCAGGCGGATACAGATGTCTCTGGGTATGCTAACTGTCACACACACACACACACACACACACACACACACACACACACACACACACACACACACACACACACACACACACACACACACTCACCTGTGTTTGAACACGTCAGCCGTTCCTACAGAAGAAGTATTACTAAAAGAATATGCAATTCTTTGACCCTCTCCACCCTAGACTGCTGAGCTCATCCTTGCTGTTTTGACTTATTTGTTTTGCCCCACTCTCTGCTAGAGTCACCAGCTGGATAACAGTTATACTCATGTAGTTTGAATTTTTTGTTATTTTATTCGCCACCCATACATACCACATGCAATATACAATGTCAGTGGCATTTAGGATAAGCTGTTAATCCATGTTTCATTATTTGCACAAAATCTGAAAATCCAACCTACACCATTTATTATAGACCATCTGAAAACATCCTTTTCTCTTCTTGATGTAGATATACCATTAAAAATGCCACTCCATCTCAACTGAATCCTCAGTGAGAGCATCCAGTGATTAAACACAGATCATTAAAATGAAGGCTTTTATAAGGAACTTCATTTTATCTGTTCACTGAAAAGGTAACCCTACTGGTCAGGTTGTCCTTTTTCAGGAGAACCTAGATCCACTGCCTGGTTTAGTGATACTCAATGAGCAAATGAAGGTGTAAGGAATCAAACCTAGTACCATAAGTACAGGAAGTATCACATCAACAGATCAGAACTTTAGTCCTCTGCACTAACTTGTAGGAAATGTAAAAGCGGATTAGGGGTTACATATTACCTTTTGGAAACTTCAGCCATTATATTTTGCTGTTTTACCAACATTCCTTTCTGCACTATCAATATTTATAATACAGTGAAATGCGAGGAAGATATTGCCTTAAGAAATAAGAACAGCATTCTTTCCAATGCTATCATGTTGCTATGCAGGCCAAAAGGATTTCATAAATGATTGATACATTGGTTCAGTAAGCACATCAACATAAAGCCTAAATTATGAAGTGCATATCTGTTAATGATACAGTTGTTGTTCTGCATTCCCTGGCAATATACTTTCTTATTAATATATAATTTCCATATCTTAGCAACATAAATGCATTAACTAATGAAAGTAGTATTTATAACATTATCAAATTTCACCAGCATCTGTACTATATTGTCTGTTTAACCATTCCACAATTTATCTGAATAATCTTTATCTTTCTTGACATTTCGGGGTCACAGAGCTTAACTCAAGTTGGTACATCTAAACTAACCTCAAATATTGAGCCACAACAATTTTTTATATCTCATTCCTTTTCTAAGTCAGATTTTTCCTACTAGAAATACAAGGTAGCTTATATAAAGCAAGCTTCTGTATGGTACTTATCTCCAAATGAAAGATTTAATACTGCGTTAATTTTTCCCTGGTTATTATGGTTCCCATTGTATTTGTACTGTCAAGACTTTTCTAATTTGATATATTCATAGTAAGTACTAAGCACTATCAGACTAGGAATTTGTATTCACCACACAAATCTCAGCTGTGAATCTGCTTGATGTCAACTATTTCTTTTACATATTGGTTATTGAATTTTTATAACTACATTGGACTTTGGAATTGGGACAATATTTTAGTGTATACACTAAATCATACATTGTCAGTTGTTATTATATAATTTAGTTGTCATAGGAACTAAATAGATCTATCACATTCAAGTGGAAGTGGAAAAAACCTTATGGTAATTTAATATGTAATTTAAGCTTTCATGAAAAATCTCAGTTTTAAAAATCAGAGGAAATAATTGCTATGGTGCCTGATGATAGTTAAAGTAATGATGGGAAAGACTGAAAAATATTAAAACATGTACAGTATCAATGAAGTAGTTACACATTATTTACGATCCATCATTTCCTCATCATTGTATCTATCTATCTATCTATCTATCTATCTATCTATCTATCTATCTATCTATCTATCTATCCACCTATCTACCAATCTAATCTACCTGATTTATTATCTCTCTCTACGCTATTTCTCTCTTTCTCTTTGTAAAATATTGACCCTGTTATGTGTATAAAATTATTGAGGTGGTCTGCATAGGACATATTCTTTTAGTGCGGAATCTCTGTGGACATTCTAATTGTTGGATATGCCTGGGTAGGTAAATACCAAGGGGAGCATTGTACTCAATGATAGGTCTGATGAATGCCGAATATAGAGGAACAATGACTTCCTTGGACTTAGATGGCATACCTTTTTTTATAAGTTGCCCAACATAGAATGATTTCCTCACCAGTGTAGACTCATGATGATCAAAGGCTAGTTTACTATCTATGTGTGTCCCTAAGTCCCTAACTACTGGGTCAACTCTAAGGGATGTGTTGTCAATGTGATAGATACCAGGGATGGATGACTTCCCAAAGGATACTATTATGCATTTCTTGACATTTAGCTTTAGTCCATGGCTCTGACACCAGTTGTTTTTCTGTGTCAGCCCCTCCTGGAGAACATTTGTGTCAGTGTGAGATTCAATTGCAGCTCCTAATTTGCAATCATCTGCAAATTAGTCAGGCAGAGACCACTGACATTGACCTTGACTTCTGAGAAGTAAATTGCAAAAAGGAGCACTCCAAGGACTGATCCCTGAGGGATTCCACTTGCGACTGGCCTCTTTGTAGAGCTGGACTCCCCAATTCTAACTCCCTGGGTTCTGTCTGTGAGCCAGTTGGTTATCCATTGGGTGACATACGGGTTTGTACCTAACCTTTTGAGTTTGTCAACAATGCCCGAGTGGGGTACTGTGTCAAATGCCTTGACCAGGTCTAGGTAGGCAGTGTGAATAATTTTGCCCTCATCCATTGCTTTGGTGACCTTCTCAAAGAAGTCCACCAGGTTGAGTAGGCATGATCTGCCCTTGATGAAATCAAACTGGGTTGGATCCAGTTTCTGGAGGCTTACTATATCTCTATTGATCATCTCCATGATAATTATTTCCATAGCTTTACATATAAGGCTAGTGACATTCGTAGCAAAAAGTGTGGTAGAGTTTAAAAAAATATTTTTTTTTAATGCAAAACATGAGTGCCATAGTGCTCCATGAAACTGTTTGTTGCATTTGTAGAAAGCAGTTTGTTACAGTTTAAAAGAAGAAATTATTTCTTTAAACTAAAATATGAGAATAGAGTGACAGGGCAGGGCACAAAAATGAGAACTGAATGGCTAAGGAGAGAAGGGGAGTGTCATGCATTTGGCCACGTGGATGTTGTGCCAGTAGAAGAAACAGACCTTTTGTTTTTTGCTCTTCAGTAGAAACACTTGTGGAGGTGAGCTGGCCACACAGATCAGGTACTGCAGTGAGCATCCTGCAAGTTCTGCAGAAATCTTTATTTTTTTTGAAGAGCTGAGTGGGTAGGTCTCTAGTTCATGGCACAGCCACATGACTCTTCTGCGTGTGTGTTCCTTTAAATGTTTGGCAATGTTGGGTCTATGTGAATAGTCTTGCAGTGACTCACATATTAATTGTCACATCATATGTACATTATGTTAGTATAAAAGACAGGAGACTGGAATACAAAATTCAAAGAGACAGTGATGGAATAACACGAAGTGCTGAAATGAAGATTAGGAAGTCTGACCTAAAAGAATGCTCTGGCATGGCCAGTCTATGGAACTTCATTGTTGAACTGTGTTTCATAGAAGTACTTGATTTCTAGAGCTGAGCATGAGGCCTAGAAAGGAGGCCTGCAGTCTTGAAAATAATGGTGATAATACCTGATTTGATAATTGATAGTGCGGCTTAGGATGGAGATCTACAGCCTTGGAATAATCTGCTGGGTTACTTGAACTTAAAACTGAGATTGGGGTCCAGGAGTGGACCGGTCTCCTGGGAGTATCTTGTTAGTTGCAGGATTGTCTCTATCCAGAAATCAGAGACTAGTGAATTATTGTGTAAATACTGTTTATTTTGTATTTTGTAAATCAAGATAGTTACTATTTTAGTTCAAACTAAATAGTAGCTCACTTGGCTTCAGAATTGTAAGTTTTACATATCCTGCCACCAGCATCTTCTTAGATTTTAAAATGTCTATATTTGCACTAAATGGAAACTTATGATTGGATATAGGCCACATGCCATGTCCTGAGCCTTAGAGATAAAAAAGCTTCACAAGATTACTTAAACATACAGTTTAAAATGTCACCTAATATACAACATAAAAATATGTACATCAAATGTTCAGGACTTCCAAAGAACATGCAGGCAAATTCAGACCATATACCATATATTACATGACATTATTATTATTATTATTACATTTTTTTTATTTTTTTCTGTATCTCGCAGTTTGACATAATGGCTTAACACTATGTGCTGCTAGAACCAGATATTGCGCAAGTCCTGGTCTTCTTCTCCACCATACCTTTGAATTGTACAGATGTTTGCCTCATATTTTTGGTCTGTTTTTCATAAAATTGTGGTTTTCTGGAAAATTTGTGGCAAATCAGTAAACACGGAAGCTAGAAATTAATGACAGACATTTGAGTTTCAGACTTCATACCCTTCAGAAAATCGCGCTAATGCATAACCTGTTATTCTATCAACTTTCTAGGTTTGTAAGAGCAATATTTAAAAATTGTCCCTATTTTTGGGCTTTTGTCTCACTTTTGTTTATACATTTGTCCAGACTTCGTGCTCTAAGAGGTTGAGAGATATGCTTTCTACAGCTTCCACCTTCTTCTGTGTGAGTCTGAGCAAGTCATTTAACTATACACTGTTCCATGTGTCCACTGGGCTTTGCCATTTAACATCTTTTCCTGTATCTCTGCCTGTTACACAGTCACAGACACACACACACACACACACACACACACACACACACACACACACACACACACACACACACACACACATGCGAGCACACAGATCTTCTTTCACTGTTAACTATAAATTTAAAAAAGGGATAGTACAAAGTAACATTCTATTAAAAAAAATGTTTCTGGCTACAGCTTAATCCCTCATTTTACCTTCCTGAGACTTACTTTTCATTGTAGATGCTTTAATTACACATAAACATTCACTGTTGTGTCATATCAAGTTCCCTTCCATAAACTGTAACAAGCAGTAAGAAGCAGAAATGAAATAAACCAGGAAAACGGACTGCACTGTCATCTCTGAATACAGCATATCCCAACTTTACAAAACTTTTTGATCTCATGACTCAGATGATGTCTTTTGACAAACTGTGTTCAGTTCTTTGAAGTATAATTCCTTAGACAATGACCTTGTTGCAAATCATCTACAAAGGGACTGTTTGCTCAAAGTAAGCCCAACTTGTGAAAAATAACATAACATTCTTTTCTGCTGAGGAAAACTGGTGCAGTATCATTTATTTCAAAGGATCATTGTTTAAGGAAATATGCTTTGAGCAGCATACCTGCAGCCTACTACCCTTCCAGAAATGGTAAGGTGATATAGCTTATTCTGACTATGAGATTTATTTTCAAGTAGCACTTGGCTGTCATCATCTGATATAGTTGTAGCCATGTTCCAGATAACTGTTGGAAAGCATCTGGAAGAATTCAGTTTAAAGGAGGCTGGGCTATTTTTAAAATTGTAAATTCAAAATTATATTTTCTTTTAAGTGGAATTTCATTGTTTTCATGTTTCCATTATTCCGTAGACATAAGTACTTCCTCATGGCCACAGAATATATTTCCTTACTGGCTAGAAACTAATAATAAACAAAAAATTAAGCATTAAATACATCTGAATCCCACAACAATCATATCGGGTTCTGTGTCAGCTGTTAGGTAAACGTACAAAACTGCAGCATTCTGAATTCAGGAAAAAGAATGAAGCTACTATGCATTCTACAGAAAATGAAGCATTTGAGTCATACTGCAGTTATTTTCTACTTCTACACACACTTCGGTTGCCCCAACAAGAATGGAATATACTTTTTAATGATGACTTTGCTGGTATAGAGATACCTATGTATATGTATGAGTGTGTTTTATCAACTGTGTTTTAGGACATGTAGTTGATCGAAAATCAACTGATCGAGTACTACCAGCTATTGTAGTAAGAGATAAGGGAACATTTCCTTTCCTCAAACTGCATGCCAGCCTGCAGTTGGTATATATTAGTAGCAGAGAGTTTTGGGGGAAAGACCTCCATGTAAGGGGTGCAGGGGGGGCTTGCCCCTGTGCAAAAACACTGCTGTTTGTGTTTGTTTGATCCTTTGTAGCTCAATGTTTAGGTACTTAGATGTAGTGGTTTTGTTGATATTGTGTAGTGACGGATCTACACGTACACACACACACACACATATATATATATATATATATATATGTGTGTGTGTGTGTGTGTGTGTGTGTATATCTATTTTATAATCGAAATGAAAATGAGTGAGATGACTAGACTGAAATAGCACATTTTCAAACAATAGAAAACCGGATAATGCATTTAAACACAGTACTTCAAGACAGAAATGTAAATTTTTTTACTTTCTGCAGGGGGCAAGCCCCCATGCACCTCCCATGTACCCTGCAAATTAATTATACCAACTCTGGAATTGCACCACAGTGGGTAAAAGGGTAAATTCCCCAATCCTCACTGTACTGCGATCTCCATTCAAAATATCTGACTGGTGTGTGACATTCGCAGCTGGTTCTTTTCAAATGATGTATATTTCCTTCTAAAATATATATTTACTTTCCTTTTTCAAGTTTGTATGTAATATAAAGATTGTCAAGATTGTGGGTGATTCATACATAATATCCAGTATACATTTTGCTGGTATGTAGTACAAACTGGGACACTATCAATACTGAGATATAGCAACACCATAGTAAAGAAATCAGCTGAACATAGTTCGATCTTGCAACTGTCAATTTTTTTTTCAGTTTTTGTTATTCTGAAATTATGATTACATCATCTCATTCATTTTTATTTGGTGTTTTTGGTAATTCGATCTACTAAAGTCCATACACACACACACACACACACACACACACATATATATATATATATATATGTGTGTGTGTGTGTGTGTGTGTGTGTGTGTGTGTGTGTGTGTAATAAATGAGATCAAACAAAAAAGCAGATTTCATTGACTAATAAGTGTATAAAGTTTCCAAAAGAAGATCCATTTTAAAGTAAATGCATAACAAAAAAAGCCATTTTAAAAGTGTTTTAAAACAGCAGTGTACAAAATAGATATTACCAGACTTGTAGGCATGCCAGCATATGCAGAACCCATGGGTGAGTAGAAAAATCTGGGCAGTGAATGAACCAGCATGTGTTGTTGAATGTTTCAAATATATAAAGCTTCAAAAGTTCAAAAACAGCTATGGGACTGAAGGGCAACATCTGAATTTCCAAAAAAAAAGATTTTTATTAAATAAATGAGGAAGGATTTTTGCCAGTTGCTGTTATGAAGAGAGACTTCATCAGGTTGGTTTGATCAGTACTATTTAAAGGAGGAAAAAAAACAGCCTTAAGGCATACATAGTCCAGTACAGAACAATAAGGATAGTTTAAAAGATAAGCTAAAATAAAGTTAAAAATGAAAAATGAATTAATAGATATCTATAAAAATCTGCAGCTAATTCAAAGTTAAATGCATATCCACTGTCCAATTAATAGGTTCATAGGTTCATAGGTTCATAGGTTTATACTAGGCTATCTGCCCTAAGGCATTTATAAGCCTAGCTTACGCCACCCCTTATATGAAAAAATACTGTGCCCATTAGTTTGTTGTGCCTCTGTCCAGCAGTGACACAGAGATGATTCCCGGGGTAAACCTACGATCTCCCATCCACAGGTCTAGATTTCTCTTGAACAGAGTCAGCGAGGTGCTCTGCCTTACATGGACCGGGATTTTATTCCACAGCATAGGGAGTCTCTGAGTGATAAATCTATCCCTCCAGCACGTCCTATTTATATCCGTGCTAAGGTTTAAGTCGCTTGCTCTAGTGGTTTTGGTGGATTTGGATTTTTTGAGGTGGAGCATGTCCATTAATTCCGGGTTGGACATGGCCTTGTATGTCAGGCACATGTCACCTCTGAGCAGACGGTATGCGACTGAATAGAGCTGGAGTTTCTTCAATCTGGCAGCATATGACAGATTTTGGAGTCCCTTTATCCTTTTGGTGAGGAACTTTTGGGGTCTCTCCAATTGCTGCAGATGTCGGGTGAGATACATCCCGAATGGGGCATTGTACTCGATCATTGGTCTGATAAGTGAAGAGTACAGGGAACAATGACCTCACTAGATCTGGATGTGAATCCCTTCATGATCAGGTGGGCAATGTAGAAGGTCTTTCTAACCACTTTAGCAATGTGAGTGTTAAAAGAAAGGCCACTGTCAACCTGGGTCCCCAGGTCCCTGATAACCTCTTCTGTGCTTAGTGGATTGCCACCTATATGGTAGCTTGGGGTTACCTTGTTTTTCCCGAAGGGTATGACTATACATTTTTGGTGTTTAACTTCAGGCCATGGCTCTGGCACCAGCTATCTGTTTCCGTGAGTCCCTTCTGAAGGATATCCGTGTCCGATGCACTTTCCACTATGGCGCCCAGTTTGCAGTCGTCTGCAAACTTGGTCAGCCAAAGTCCTCCCATGTTGGCCTGTACTTCTGAGAAGTAGATGCCAAACAATAGGGGGCCAAGGACCGAGCCCTGTGGGACACCACTTGTGACCGGCTTGGAGTCTGACACAGCGCCAGCAACTCTAACCCTGTGGGTTCTGTCCTTAAGCCAGTTTGCAACCCATCTTGTGACATATGGGTTTACATTTAAGCTGGTAAGTTTTTCTTCAATACCTGAGTGGGGTATTGTGTCGAAAGCCTTTGCAAGGTCAAGGTAGGCTGTATGGACTGCCTTTCCCTCATCAATGGCCTTGGTGACTGTTTCAAAGAAGTCAACCAAGTTCAAAAGGCATGATCTTCCCTTGACAAAGCCAAACTGGGTCGGGTCCAATGTCTGCAAGTCCCCTATATCTTTGTTTATGAGCTCCATTATGATCCTCTCCATAGCTTTGCAGACTAGACTTGTTAAGCTTATGGGGCGGTAATTACCAGGGTCCGTAGAGGCACCGCCTTTGTGGAGTGGGACCACAGTTGCCGTATGCCACTCCTTGGGCACGTATCCTGTGGTAAGGCTGAGATTAAACAGCTGCCTTATGTGCGGGTTTAATTCCTCATTTAGCTCGTGTAGCACACAGCCGGGGACACCATCCGGTCCCATTGATGCTGTGTTTTTAGCTTTAGAGAGAGCAACTTTCACCTGCGCATTTGAGATGTCCGGAAGGCTACACTCGGCTGGGATAGTTATCTCTCCTTTAGGGGGTAGAGGGGGGTGAAGTTTGCACTGAACCTGTCTGCCAGTATGTTGGCAATGTCTGTGGGTTCAGTGATTTTTGTATCATTTTGGACTAATTCTGAGCATATCTGGGAGTTTCCACCCAGGTTCCTAACATAGCTGAAAAAGGCCTTATGATTGTCCTTTGAATCCATGGCAATTTTTCTCTCAAAATTGGCCTTAGTTGATTTTATGAGTGCTCGTATTTTTTTACTAATAATGATCAGGGGTGACTTCCCTTTTATGGATTTTGTTCTATCATGTAATAGCTTTCTCCTCTTATTGTAAAGTTTGTTAATGGCTGGGGTCCACCAGACTGGACGTTTGCCCTTTGTGGAAAGAGTCTTGGTTTTATTTGGGATTGCCTGATCCATGCAGTCCTGGAGGTGTTCATAGAAGGCATTTGTAAGGGCTTCCAGCTTGGGTTGTGGTTTCCTCTGGCTCAGGGGCCTTGAAGGATACCACACCAGTCTTGAGTAGTGTGAAGTTTGCCTTAGAGAAGTTCTTCACTATGGTCTTTTTTGCGTGGGGTGGGGCGGGATGTGGATTTCCAGTGAGATTAGTTTATGATCAGATCTCACCAATGAGGGATATACTTCTGGTGTGGAGCATTTTGTCCCCATGTTTGTGACAATGAGATCTAGTATATTTTCTCCTCTCGTGGGAACAGTGACTAGCTGTTCCATGGCATTTGAATTTATGAACTCCAGGAACCGTTGGGCTAGAAAGTTAGGGCTTGAGTAATGTTCCCAGTCTATATTCGGGTAGTTGAAGTCACCCAATATGATGGTGTTTGGAGATACATTTATACCCTCCAGTGTCTTCAGGAAGGCTGTGTGGGGTTCCTGAGTTTGAGAGGGTGGCCTGTAGCATGCTACAATTTGTAGAGCAGTTTTGCCTATGGTTAGTTGCACCTGGATGGTTTCGAAGCTTTGCATTGCCACCAACCTGGAGGTGTGAGTATCCTTTATGAATATGGATACACCCTCCTTTTGTGGTGTGGTCTGGGTTTTGGGGCCGGAACGCATGATATGAGGTAAAACCTAATAGTGCCGGGGTGCTCTCAGGAGCCTTGAACCAGGTTTCAGTTACAGCACAGACATCGATGTTCTCCATACTGAGAAGGGCCTCGAGTGCGTGCATTTTGAGATTTAGACTTCTGGCATTGAGCAGCATTACCCTCAGTTTCTTCCCATTTTTGTTTTCTAGGGTGGTAGGTTTAGAATTTGAGCCTTGCCTAAAAAGGCACTATGGGGTGGCAAGAGCCTTAGCCAATATCCGGAATCCCAGGGTGACAGGTGCAAGCCGTCCCTTGAAGCAGCGTGGCTTGTCAAGCATGTCATCCCAGGCAGACAGACACTGGATCCCCTTTGAATGACACCAGACATTAAGCCAATTGTTAAAGCTGATCATCTTGTCTCTATATTGTGGCATCATTCTTGGTGAAGGAAGGATACTGCTCAGGGTTAGGGTCATACCTGCCTGGGCTACATAATCAGAGAGCTCCTCTATGTCTCTTTTCATGTAGTCCAGGGAGGTACGTCTCAGGTCGTTCACACCAGCATGGACAATGACTGTGTCATATTTGTACTTGCCATGGAGTGACCCGAGTGCTTGTGTTATGTGGCGGAATCTAGCGCCCGATAGGCAGCTTACTGTGACCCTCTCCTTGTTCAGCCTGGTGAGTGGGACGTCAGTGTGTCTGACTATGGAGTCACCTATGACAAGTATGTTTGGTGTTGTATTTGGCCTTAAGGGCTGTGACTGCTTTGCACACTGCTTTTGTGGTTTATGTGTTGCTTGTGGGGTGTCTTGAGGTAGCAGTTGTTTGGGTGTCTGCTTTGGAGGCCTCTGCTGTTTAGGTAAATTTTACTCAGAGCCTCCGAGTATGTCTTTGTGTGTTTATGTGTTTGATTCAGTGGAGTGGTAGCATTATGTGAGGCTGGTTTTGTGGTGTGTGTAGTTGCCTTCTCCTCCTGTCTGGTCTTGCCAGTCCTGAGTTGAGAGAGCTCAGCCTCCAGTTTGGCTAAATAGCTGCATCTCTCGCAAGTATTTGTGTTATGTGGGAGGAGGAGAGGGTTGTCTGTGTACATGAGGCAGTTATAACATTGCCTCAAGATTCCCAGATTCACCAGCTGGACCGGAGAGGAGATTGACAACTGACCTTTGGACATGCTAGAATAATATTGGGAAATCCTTAATTGAAAAGTGCTGACTTATATAATTGCTTTAGTGAGCAAGTGCCAGGTAACTTGAGTGCAATGTGTTACAAGTAACTAAATGCAAAAACGACAAACAGTAACTTTCTTTCAAGTGAAACAAGGAAATAAGTACAGTAAGCAATGCAGATATCACTAGTGATCCACAGAAGCGCTGAGAAGTTGCGTATTAGGTGGAATTAGCTTCCAGGGAAATAACAAGCAAACAAACAACAAGCATATAAACAAAGCTAGATTCAGTAGGCCTGGATCTAGTCTATGCTAGAGCAAACAAGGTGAACCAATTTCAGTAAGATACAGTTCAAATATTCAGGCACTATAAACCTTTAACCAGAAAATTCCCAGCTCAGAAGGGCAGAGTCCAGCCTCTTCTCCCACAAGAGTGCAGACCACGAACCTTCTTAATGTAAAATAACTGGCCTGAAGCCCAAGTGCCTAAACCAGAACTAATACACTTGGACACTGGGCTCTCAATCAGCAGTTCCCAACTTAGAAGGATGAAAGCTACCTGTCCTGCCACCACAGTGCTTGCCACAAACCTTCCTAATGTAAAACAACTGTTCTGAAGCCCAAGTGCTTAATCCAAAAGACTTGAATGATAGCTACACTTTAATCAAGTTACAACCAAGCAGTAATAAATACCATTGAATACTTTAGAGAATGTCTGGATTAGTGCTCAAGTTACACAAACAAAGCTAGATCCAGCAGGCCCGAATCCAGTCTATGCCACAGCAAACAAGGCGCACCAACTTCAGTAAGGAACAGTTCAGATATGCATGCACTATAAGCCTTTAACCAGAAATTCCCAGCTCAATGGCTTGCTAGTGTCTAATTTTTAATTTCTCCAGTCTTTTGGGTTTCTAATAACATGACAGGAATGGACCACATTCCTAAGTCAAAGTATGATTAAAATTCATGAAATGAGTATTGTTTCAATCTTTGAGGATAGTCAAAAGTGCTATTCCTCAGCACCTGGAATGTTCCCACTAATGACTCCTTCTGCAATTCATATGGAGTTACGTGGATAGGTAACATCTCTAAGTATGACTGCAAATTCTTTTTTATAAGACCTATTGCTCCTACTACTACTGGAACTGGAACTGTCTGGGTAACTTTCCTCCACATTGCCCTTGTTTCTGCTGGCAAATCCTGTTATTTTATGACTTTGTGTCTCTCTGGACATAAGATACTGTAGTTACTGGGTGTGGCAATATCAATGATCAATGTTACTTTTGTCTTCTTTTCATGGACAACTATATCTGGTTTTCTTGCATCCTTTTTTTGAACTGTTGGTAATGGATAATCCCATATAATATAAACTTCAACATTTTCTATAATGCTTTGTGACTCATGTTTCCAGTGTTTTTCAGCTACTTCAGTCTTAAAATGTTTGCACAATCCCCAATGCAACAATCTTGCTACATTATTATTCCTTTCAGTATGCAGTCCTTCTGCCATCAGTATATCACAACCAGCAACTAGATGTGTGACTGCTTCCAATTCTGTATTATAAAAACTACATTTGTCTGCTTGTTCCACATGCTCAATGGACTTTGTAAATCAATGTGTATGTAGTCCACTATCTTGGACCATCAATATTAACCTTTCATTTTTTGGTTTAATGTCACCTCTCCTTAACCACTCCTGCATTCGATCCCGATCAACATGGGGTTGTTCCAAGAATTTTCGATACTTGCAACTATATTTATGCTTTTTCCACATTTCTTGCCTTCTCACCTCATCCTTCACCTTATATTCTTTCTTTTGTTTTTGGGCACATTCAGTCGCTGCCTGTTTTTTTCTACTTCTGGTTTGATTTCCTATCCCGCTTGACACCGTTATGGTTCTGCTAACTTAAGAAGGAAAGACATCTTAGACTTATTCTCCTCATGTTTTACAACTTTCACTATATTTGGGTCTTGTGAGGTCAGCAGATATGTATGCAATCCCACTATTGCAGATCTATCCATGTGATCAATTTCAAGTAGAGCCATACCTAATTCAGAATGGGGAATATATATATAGGCTTGGTATACACTGATTTTTATAAATCATTTGGTGAGCATGAAGCATCTTTCTTGTTTTCCTGAACAACCTGTTCAATACCTTCTGGTGCCAGTCAGTCACTCCAAAACTGTAAGTTAGGACAAGGAGAGTAAATTGGTTTAGAGATGGACCTTGTTCTTAGATGTCAATGCTGTTTTCAGTATTAATTTAAGTCTTTGAAAATATTCCTTACTAAGTTTTATTTGCATTTGTTCATGTTTTATTGTTTATCCTTCAGCGGTTCCCAAATATTTATAAACCACATTTTGCTCAAGTTCATTTATATCAAATTTCTGTCCCAAAACTGATATTTTCTTACTGCTGCAGTTTTCACAGGATCACATGATCATTGGAGGGTGCTAGACTAATGACCGTAGGACTGTTACAAGCCTAGCCAAGTTTTACCCTTATTTCCATGATCAGCACTTAACCACCCCATCCGAGAGGGATATAGGTGGAAGCCCTAGAGTGAATTTATGGTTACCCATCCAATCGTCCAAATTGCATTTGAAGAGGGCCAATAAGGTGCTCTGCTTGACATGAAGCAGGAGTCTTTTCCAAAGGTGTGGTAACCTCTGGGAGACAAATATGTGCCTCCAGCCAGTTCTATTAATGTCACATACCAGGTTAAGGCCATTAGAATGAGTAACCCATGTACCATTTGACTTATGGATATGCAGCATTTCCAATAAAACAGGGTCAAGGATTGCCTTATATGCAAGGCAGAGATTACCTGTGAGTAGTATGTATGAAACAGAATAAAGTGACAGTGATTTCAGATGATCCACATAGGACAGATGCTGAAGACCTTGAATTTTCCTTGTGAGGAACCTTTGTGGTCTCTCCAGTTGCTGCAGTTGTTTGGAAACATACATACCAAAAAGGGCATTGTACTCAGTTATTGGCCTGATGAGGGAGCAGTACAGGGAGATTATAACTTCTTATTTTCTGGAGGCAATTCCCTTACTTATGAGATGAGCAATATAGAATGCCCTTCTTACCATTGTGGAGACATGGTGATCAAAGGTAAGGCTGCTGTCAACCTGTGTGTGTGTGCAGGTCTCTCACCACTGAGTGCACACTTAGGGTGTTGTTATTGATGTGGTAGTTAACAGGAACATCACTCTTACTGAAAGGGATGATAATACAATTTTTTGCATTGAGTTTAAGGCCATGACTTTGGCATCAGTCATTTGTTTGTGTAAGACACTCTTGTAGGATGTTAACATCATTTGGAGATTGTATAACTGCTCCCAGTTTGCAGTCATCAGCAAACTTTGTCAGCTACAGACCTTTAGTTTTAGCTTTTACTTTTGAGAAATAGATTCCAAACAGCAGAGTTCTCAGGACTGATGCCTGTGGAATACCACTAGCTACAGATCTGCTGTTTGAGGTGGATTCCCCTATTTTGATTATATGAGTTCCATCAGTGAGCCAGTTAGCAACTCATCTAAATATATACAGGCTGATACTTAGCTGGGTGAGTTTGTCAATTATTCCTGGGTGGGGGATAGTGTCAAAAGCCTTGGATAAGTCTAGGTAGACTATATGCACAGATTTACCCTCATCAAGGGCCTTGGGGACTGTCTCAAAGAAGTCCACCAGGTTTAACAGGCATGATCTCCCTTTGTCAAATTCAAATTGAGTAAGTTCAAGTGTTTGGAGGTTACCAATCTCTTTGTTGATAAGGTCCATGATGATTCTCTCCATGGCCTTGCAGATAGGGCCAGTCAGGCTAACAGAGGTACAGTTCCCGGGGTCAGCGGAAGCACCACCTTTGTGCAAGGGGTTAACAGTGGCCTTTTTTCATTCAGCTGGGATGAAGCAAGTGCTTAGACTATGACTGAAAAGAGTACACAATGGCATTGCTAATTCTTTTATGAGCCCATGTGGAACACAGCCTGGGATGTTATCAGGTCTCATGGATGCTGTGTTTTTGACCTTAGCGAGGGTGTTCACAACCTGCTCTTTAGAGATACGAGGTAGAGGAGAAATGGTAGGGATGTCCTCGGGTAAGTGCAGTGGGGACAGGGGAGTGAAGTTTACACAGAACTTGTCAGCTAATAGGTTAGCAATGTCCACAGGCTTGCTATATGTGTTACCATTAACCACCAGTTCGGCACAGATCTGGGCCTTTCCTTTTAGGTTACAGATGTAACTAAACAATGGCTCATGGTTGCCCTTAGTTGAGGAAGCTAATTTGGATTCATAGTTAGCTTTGGAGAACTTCACAAGAAGTCTTATTTGCTTGTTTAAGCTGAGGAGGAAGTGTTTCCATTTTAGGGCTTGTTCCCTCTTATTCTTAGACAGCAATTTCTTCCTCTTATTATAAAGTCTATTAATAACAACTGTCCACCAGACAGGTTTGCGCTTCCTTGAGGAGCTTGGTTTGGTCTTATCAGGTATGTCCGAGTCAATATAGTTGTTCAGGTGCTTGTATAAAGCAATTGTGTAGAACTCATCATAGTTTTGAATTCCATCTGAGGGGGGAGGTGCAGTGAAGTTATTTATACCACCCCGTAAGAGGTTATAATCTGCTTTGGAGAAGTTTTTTTTAGTTTAATTGGTACTGGGGGTGGGTCAGGTGTGACAGCAACTTCCACTGAGTCTGATTTATGGTCAGTTCTCACCAGGGAATGCCTCACAGTGAGGGTGCTACATTAGTCCCCAATATTGTTAAGCACCAGATCCAGGATGTTGGCACCCTTTGCAGGGGTGTCAACTAGCTGGTCCAAGGCACTGGAGTTAATGAAGTCAAGGAACCTTTGGACAAGTGAGTTTGCACACGAGTAATTTCCCCAGTCAATAGATGGGTAGTTAAAGTCACCCAAAACCATGGTGTTCAGAAGTATCTTGATAGACTCAAGTAAATACAAACAGGCAGGCTGGGTGTCCTGATTCATGGAGGAGGTCCTGTAGCTGGCAATGACTTGAATAGGTGTTCTACTAACAGTTAATTGCACCTGATGTATTTCTAAGGAATCATGCTGTCTGACCAATCTGGAGGTGTATTTAACTTTAATGAATATTGATACACCTCCTCCTTTAGTTTTTACCCCATGAGTTTGTGGTCTGAACATGTGGAAGGAGGTGTAGCCTGATATGGTTGGGGTGTTCTCTACAGCCTTGAACTAGATCTCGGTGACTGCACAGATGCCTGTGTCTTCCAACATGAGGACTGCTTCCAG
Organism: Protopterus annectens; assembly: GCF_019279795.1. Taxonomy (NCBI): domain Eukaryota; kingdom Metazoa; phylum Chordata; order Ceratodontiformes; family Protopteridae; genus Protopterus; species Protopterus annectens. Next base: position 507,842,268 of record NC_056740.1, on the reverse strand, counting down.
TGAGTACGGGTTCCTATTATGTTATCAAACTTCAGCAAGTTCGGACCCTATACGGTCAAAACCATATAGTCGAACTTGCTGAAGTTTGAATAGAGAAAAAAAATAAAATAAACAATGCAACAGTAAACTAACTGTTGCAAGCAGAGGGGCTGCAACCCCACACCCCCTGCTCTTTAAATATACCAACTCCAAGACCGCACTATAGTGTGGAAAGGGAATATTTACCTTTACTGCACTGTAGTGCGATCTCGGAGTTGGTATATTTAAAGAGCAGGGAGTGTGTGGGGTGCAGGGGGGCTTGCCCCCCAACTTACAACAGTTAGTTTACTGTTGCATTGCTTTTTTTTTTTTTTTTTTGCCGTGTTCAAAGTTTTGAAACTTCGAACAGACAAGTTTGATATTGTCGTGTTAGAAGGTTCAAAACTTTGATCATGTAATAGGAACCCGTCAGTACAGTTTCATGTTAAGACTTCTAGCGTTTAGCAGCAAAACCTTGAGGTTGTTCTTAGATGACTGTTCTTAATTGTTCTTTCCTGCTTTAAAGATTGCATTTGCACATTTATCAAGACCAAATGGCATTCTTATATCATCTGAAAAAGTTTTGCCCACTTGCATTGTACTTTCAGTTACTCATCTAATGATCTATACAATTTTAAATCATCTACAAAGAGAAGATGATAAGTCTTTACATTTTGTTATTTTCTGGGAGCCAAATTGTACCCATGACCTAATCTGTTAAGTAGACAACTTAATGGGTTAAGGGCAAGACAAAAGAGCAGCAGTGAAACAGAGTCATCCTCTGGCATCCCCTTTGAATTTTTATCCCTGGAATAATAATTTGACCTTTATCATGGCTTAACTGCAAAGTGGTTTGCCACTGTTTCATGGTTGCTGTAATGTAATCGATCAGTGTAAGGTGTATCTTATTCATTTTTAATCAGTCTTTTATCCATGATTGTGGGATACTGTCAAATGCTTTTTTATAGACTATCCATGCCATACTTAGATCCTTCCCCTTATTACAATTCTGCATAATGACTTTAACAACAAATGATCCTTTGTTCCGTATGACTTTCTTTAATTACCCTTTTGTTCTATTGTCATGATTGAGTTTTCTTCTAAATGACTATAAACTACGTCTGCATCAATTCCAGTCTATAGTTTATACATCATCATAAGGCAAGTTATTAGTCTGTAGTTTTTAGGATAGCTTTCAGGTTTGCACTTAAGTAGGAGTATTATTTTTCCTATTGTTAACCAGGCTGGTGTCTGGTCAGGGTGTGCATATAAATAGTTCTTACTAGTAGCTACATTTAGGGTGTGCATATAAATGGTTCTTACTAGTAGCTACATTTTTATACTGCAGTGGTGGTTCTGCGGTAGCGTTGTCGCCTCACAGCCAGACGTTTTCCTGTTCAATTCTCAGTTAGAGCATCTTCTGTGTGGAGACATGCGTGAATGGGCATACCTTCGTTGAAGGTTGTGCATCAGGTCCAGCAACTCGGCATGTAAAAATCTACTGCCAGTCATTAGCGGACCACAGTTCCACTGTGGCGACCCCTAACTGGGAAAAGCCGAAAGACACAACTAGTAGCTACATTTTTATATAATGATGTTAATAGTTTTAGCCAGAAGTTAGGTACTGCATCTGGGCCTGGGGTTTTCCAGTTAGGAATTTTTCTTAACTTTGTTTCAATCTCTCTGGCCATTACTTCATCACATTTCATATCCTGTACATTTGAACTTCTTATTCTTAATTTTATTTCTTCTATCCATTTAGCATATTTGTTATGTTTCATAGGATCTTCATAGATATTTCTCCAAAATATATCTATTCCTTCTTTTTTGGTGGTGTTTCAATTCCTTTTGCCTTGTTTCCCAGTTCTCTAGAAAGTTTATTTGGGTCATCAGTAAATTGCTTATTTTGTACTTTTCCTATATACTTATTTGCATATTTTCTAAGCTTTTCTGCCTGTGCTGATATTTATAGTTCATTATTTGAAATAGTGCATGGTAGATCCTGATCTGTTCTGATACTGCACATTTCTTTTATCACTTCTATCTTTCTGAGTATTTTTGTTGATCTGTTCCTTCTTCAATACCCTTCTAACAGTGACACTTCTTGTCTTAATTGCTTTATAAATTTTTCTATTCTATACTTCCATGATGGCATTCAACTTCACCCCTTCCTTTCCCTTACTACCTTGTTTTTGTGGTAAGACTTTATCTGTTATTAATTTAGCTAAACAGTACTATATCCTATTTACTTCTGTTATATCACATGAATCTCTATGGAGAGTCCTAATCATTATGTTCATTTGTTTTATCAAACTTCTAACTTTTTAGTTTTTTTTTTTTTTTACTTTTTGTTGTCTATTTTCTTTCATTTTTCTTAATATGTCAGTCCATTTCTATTAAATCAAGCAACTCTTGTCTTAGATCATTTTCTTCCAAACTGACAGCACATTCTTTGTTCTCCATTTCCTATGGCATTCTACAGAAAGTTCCAGAGCATCTTCGTGTGCCACATTCTCTTCAGTTACATCCTGTGTCATCCATTGCTCTTTGATATGGAAGCTCACTGGCCTATCACTCCACAACACTGACTGCGTCAGAGTTGCCACAGTTTCCTGTTCCTTCTCTTGCTGTGCAACTCCAACTGAATGTTTGTACTGGTTTCCTATGAAAGGATCCAAAATATCTTCATATGGCAAATGATCTGATGGTTCCTGCTCCCACTGGTTTCTCCTTAATTTTGGGATCCATTAATCTATCCTGCTGTAATGTTATCTGAGTTAGATTTTCTACACTAAGTCCTTCACTTCACACATAATCCATAACCTCAGTTTCTATTTCTTTAACTTCTCCTTTACTATTCCTCTTTGTTTTTTTTTTTTTTTTTTATTTTTTTGTATTGTAAAATTTTCCGTGTCCAGGTGCCTCTGCCTGTATTTCTCTTCAAATATCTTTGGTGCTGCTCTTTTTGTATTGATTGATTTTGCTTTCTTCTTTGTATAAATATTGCACCATATTAAATCTCTTTTTTTCTTTCCCGTGTCCATATTTCTTCTTCAGATCTCTCCTGCGCCTCTTGTTTCTCCTTACTTTGGGGACTCATTGTTCCATCATGCTGTGATGTAACCGATGTTAGAGTTTCTGCACTAAATACTTCACTTCACAAGTATTCCATAACTTTGTCTTCTATTTTTTTAACTTTACTTTACTAATTGTCTGTTCTACATTCCGTCTTTGTGATCTTATTTTTTATTGTGAATTTGTCCATATCTGGATGCCTTTGCATATATTTCTCTTTGAATATCTTTGGGGCTGCCTTTTTTGGGTCGATTAATTTAACTTTCTCCTTTACATAAATATTGCACCATGTCAGATTTCTTTCTTTTCCAAGCAAAGATTCTAAACCTTCTGGACTTTGTTGCATACCTGGGAGCCATACATATGTCTTCCAATTGTTTTCTTGCAAAATTGCTTTTCCAGTCTCTCTTCACAATCTTTTCTAATCTGCTCTGATTGACTTTTATAGTTATCATACAATATTTTATATGCCCTACTAATTATCCATTTTAACAGTTGCTTCTGTTCTAGATTTGACAAAAAACTCTACCAGAGCAGGCATTTTACATAAAATTCCCCTATCTCTTTCTCTTTGTACTCTGAGGTCAAGCCCTGATAGGGAAGGCAGTCTGCACCCTGCAATCCAAATGTCTTCTTGGCCTCATCTCACTCTATTACCTTCCCTGCTTGAGTTATTTGCTCTTAATATCTTAGCTCTTTTTCCAGGTTTCTCCAGTAAATTTGATCCCCCTCTTGTCTCTTTTCTGTACCTTTCCGTGCATTCATCCCTAAGGGTAAAATCTCCTTTCTCCATTCTCATATTTGTTTTGTTCTTAGAATACTTTCTGCAACTTTATGAATATAATATTCTCTATGGTTGCTATTCTCCTTAAGGATTGCATCCAAAATCTCACTCTCTCTCTATATTTCTTGAACTTTCCTCTTGCATCATCATCATCATCCCTTTCCACTTTGAATTATAACCTTCTGCTTGTGTTATGTATATGAGCCTTAACTGTGTAGCTTTAAAATATCTTTACAAATTGGGTAAGTCTTGAGCACACAAGCTACTGTTAGCAGATAAGTCAGCAGTTCTCATGCATTGGCTTTTAAATATGTATATTTTAATTAATCCTGGATGCATGCTAGAAAGGCAATATAATGATCTACTACTTGTAATTTTAATGCAAATATTAGAACACAAGTAATTATTGCTGACATCTTTATAGACTTCTTCTTTCAACTGCTCCCGTTAGGGGTTGCCACAGTGGATCAACTGTTTCCATTTCTTCCTGTCCTCTGCTTCTTGCTCTGTCACACCAACCACCTGCATGTCCTCTCTCACCACATACATAAACCTCATCTTAGGCCTTTCTCTTTTCCTGTTATCTGGCAGCTTCATACTTAGCATCTTTTTCCCAATATACTCTGCATCCCTCCTCAGCACATGTCCAAACCAACGTAATCTTGCCTCTCTGGCTTTGTCTCCAAACCTTCCAACCTGGGCTGACCCTCAAATATACTCACTCCTAATCCTGTCCATCCTCGTCACACTCAATGCAAATCTTAACATCTTCAACTCTGCCATGTCATGCTCTGACACCTGCCTTTTTTTCAGTGCCACTGTCTCCAACCCATATAACATAGCTGGTCTCACTACCCTCTTGTAGACCTTCCCGTTCACTCTCACTGGTACTCGTCTGTCACAAATCACTCCTGACACTCTTCTCCACCCACTCTATCCTGCCTGTACTCTCTTCTTCACCTGTCTTCCACACTCACCATTACTCTGAACTGCTGATCCCAAGTATTTAAACTCATCCACCTTTGCCACCTCTACTCCCTGCATCCTCACCATTCCTCTATCCTCCCTCTCATTCACACACACATATATTCTGTCTTAGTCCTGCTGACCTTCATTCCTCTTCTCTCTAGAGCATATCTCCACCGCTCCAGGGTCTCCTCCACCTGTTCTCTACTCTCACTACAGATCACAATGTCATCATAGACTAAAACATAAACAATAACTCTGCCCTTATCAGACTATCATAGCGTACAATGCTCCCATTGGTATGTATCTTACCAGGCATATGCAGCAAATACAGCAACCTCAGAGGCTCCTTACAAAAAGATTACAAGGCGTAACAAACCTGCCTTATCACAGTGCTTTAAAGCCCTTTCCCTCTCCTCAGTCTCCTATAGATTGCTGAGGGGTGATCTATGCCTGGCTTACAAAGGCATCCGCAAACCTCACACTTATGAAACTCCTACATATTCGTAAGACAAAGAGTACTAAGAATACAAGTTCAAGGGGTCTGAATTTTGTCTGTAACTTAAACAGAATATGCTAGAGAAACAGATATGTGTCCCAGAGACTGCTCCCCTATGGAACATGCTTCCTTTCCATGTGAAGCTTGTGTATTACCCAGTTTAATCCCAACCTACACCAGTGGATGGAGAATAGCAAATTTACACAAGGCCATGTCCCTTATGGACAGAAGTAACATAAATGCCTGGCCCTCAATGTCCTATTTTGATACAGGACATCATTATTATTTCAGGAAAACTTGGCTATGCTTAGAAAGGCTCTCCAGGTCATTAGCTTAGTAACAATCTATAAATCTATGAATCTATCATTTTAAAAGCATTCTTCATAATACAAGTCGAGAAATCAATAGCACTATTAACACAACAGAAAATGTCTTCTAATTGTAAAGATAAGTATTCCAGATTTAAGAAAAAAAATGTATCAATAAAGGAAAAGTAAAAAAATAACTTGAATAATTCTTTTGTTGTTAAAAGAAAAAAATTCTTACCAGTAGCACATACCCAGCTTAGCATAATTAGGGATTGCAGTAGAATCAAGGTTGGCTACTTTATTTTGCTGATAAATGTCATTTTTAAACTTTATTATACATCTTAAAAGAATAACCGGTCAGTATATATTAGTGGCAGGGGGGTTGTGTGGGGTGCAGCCACAAGCATGGGAGGGGATGCAGGTAAGGCTTATCCCCAGCAAAAGTGTTTTTGTGTACTGATCAAGCCAATCTAATTAAGTGTCAAGCAACAAAATTACTTACTCATTTGCTTAATAAAAAGTTGTTTTTTTTTTTTTTTTTTTTTTTAGTTTTTGGAAATTCAAATGTTGCCCTTCAGTCCTGCCAGCTTTTGTCCTTTTTTAAAATTTCTTTATTTGGCGTTATGGACAAAGTACATACTGGAGGCATTCCTTAGATGAAGTACTACAAGGGTGTCAGAGATGGACAGAAAAGAATAAGACCAGACGCTAAAGGAGATCAACTCCTTATTCACTAGAGAATGCAAGTGGCACAGAGGACCTGATGTCAGGAGTTATTGAGGGCTCTACAGATCACAGATCATTAAAACCATTAAGGAGACATCTGATAAGAAACACTCCAAATGCATGTCTTTGAACTTGAGACGAAATCAGAGCACCTGGAGGAAACCCACACAAATGCAGGTAGGACATGCAGACTCAGCACAAAAGGCACTCCAACAGAGAATGAAACTGGAGACCCTCTTGCTATAAGGCGACAAATATACTGCTGCACCATTGCACCATCCAGTCAGGACTGAAAGAAGGCTTGATCTGTAGTATACCGAGGGCTAGGAAGAATGAAGTATAACCAAATCAGTTTAGGCAAGAGTTAATTGTTGATACAATTAGAATTTGAGTATCTGTGATAATCTTGTGTATATGCATGTACCATTTCAAAACTGAAGAAATAATTGCACATTTAGCCAATTAAAGTAAGGAGAAGGCTATTCCCTGCTGTACCACTGGGTGGTGCTATTTAAATTCTAGTCAGTTTAGTATACAGAGGGCAATGATATGATGCGCAGTGGAGAACAGTCCAGAAGGAAGTCTGATTATTGAAATGTAAAGCTATTTCATTGTGTAAAATAAAGGCATGCAAACCTGTGAGGATATTTGAGCAAAGAGAAGTTTACTGAGTATGTAATCCACCAATGGCCACAGTCCTTTGCTAGCAGAAGTCAGAGAAGGCTACAGAGTGAAGAGAGTCTAGACTGAGAACCTATAAGTTGACAGGAGCAAAAGCACAGATGTTCAAGGAAATGCAGCTCTGGCACTTTGGAAAGACATGGAAAAGGTGATGATGAAGTATAACAGCAATTTAAAACAGCATTTGTGATAACACTAAAGTAGTTATACTATCATACACACAAAGTACCAAATGAAAGTCACTGAAACAGGTGGTAAAACTCAAAAATTCTAAAGAAAAACACCACTGGAATCAAGAAAAGGAAGAAACATTGATTAATTTAATAATTATTAAGCTCTTTTTACTACAATGGTCTTTATAAGAATTAAATGCTTAAAATAGATGAACCGTTTAAATACTATCCTTATAAGCACACAATCCAGTCCCAAAGCTTAAGCAACAATTAGTTATATTCTTAAAGCATCACCATAAAATACTAAACAATGACATGAAATAAAAAAACAAATACATGTTTATTGACACTTGCCGTTGTGCTGTTTTTGATTAAGAGCCACATTGTAATTGACACTACTATTAAGTCCTGGTGAATGCAGAAGGTCAGATGATTGTGGATTTTGCGAAAAGGATGGACATGGCTGTGGTGAATACGTATTTTAAGAAGAGGGAGGAGCATAGGGTGACGTACAAGAGTGGAGGAAGATGCACTCAGGTGGATTATATCCTATGTAAGAGGGTCAATCTGAAGGAGATTGGAGACTGTAATGTAGTGACAGGGGAAAGTGTAGTTAAGCAGCATAGATTGGTGGTCTGTAGGATGACATTGGTCATCAAGAAGAGGAGGAGAAATGTGAAAGCAGTGCCAAGGATTAAGTGGTGGAAGTTAAAAAAGGGTGATTGTGAGGTGGAGTTCAGGGAAGAGTTAAGACAGGCACTGGGAGGCAGTGAAGAGTTACCGAATAGCTGGGAAACTACAGCAGAGCTAGTAAGGGAGACTGATAGAAAGGTGCTTGGTGTGACATCTGGACAGAGGAAGGAGGACAAGGAGACCTGGTGGTGGAATGAGGAAGTACAGGAGAGTATACAGAGGAAGAGGCTGGCGAAGAAGAAGTGGGATTGCCAAAGAGATGAAGAAAGTAGACATGAGTATAAGGAGATGAGACGCATGGCAAAGAGAGAGGTGGCAAAGGCTAAGGATAAGGCATATGGAGAGTTGTATGAGAGATTGGACACTAAAGAGGGATAAAAGGACCTGTACTGATTAGCTAGACAGAGGGACAGAGCTGGGAAAGATGTGCAGCAGGTAAGGGTGATAAAGGATAGTGAGGGAAATGTACTCACAAGTGAGGAGAGTGCATTGAGTAGATGGAAAGAGTACTTTGAAGGGCTGATGAATGAAGAGAATGAGAGATAAAGAAGGTTGGATGATGTGGGGATAGTGAATCAGGAAGTGAAACAGATTAGCAAGGAGGAAGTAAGGTCAGCTATGAAGAGGATGAAGAATGGAAAGGCTGTTGGCCCAGATGACATACCAGTGGAAGCATGGAGGTACTTAGGTGAAATGGCAGTGGAATTTTTAACCAGATTGTTTAATGAATTTTGGAAAGGCAGAGGATGCCTGAAGAGTGGAGAAAAAGTGTTTTGGTACCTATCTTTAAGAATAAGGGTGATGTGCAGAGCTGCAGTAACTACACAGGGATAAAACTGATGAGTCACAACTTGAAGTTATGGGAAGAGTAGTGGAAGCTAGGTTAAGAAGGGAGATGATGATTAGTGATCAGCAGTATGGTTTCATGCTAGGAAAGAGCACTACAGATGCAATATTTGCTCTGAGACTGTTATACAGAGAAGGTCAGAAGGAGTTGCATTGTGTCTTTGTGGACTTAGAGAAAGCATACAACAGGGTGCCTAGAGAGGAATTGTGGTATTGTATGAGGAAGTCGGGAGTGGCAGAGAAGTATGTAAGAGTGGTACAGGATATGTACAAGGGTAGTGTGACATTGGTGAGGACTGCAGTGGGAGTTACCGATATGTTTAAGGTGGAGGTGGGATTACATCAAGGATCAGCTCTGAGCCCTTTCTTATTTGCAGTAGTGATGGACAGGTTGACAGATGAGATCAGACAGGAGGCCCTGTGGACTATGATGTTTGCAGATGACATTGTGATATGTAGTGAGAGTAGGGATCAGGTTGAGGAGACCCTGGAGAGGTGGAGATATGCTTTAGAGAGGAGAGGAATGAAGGTCAGCAGGGCTAAAACAGAATATATGTGTGTAAATGTGAGGGAGGGTAGAGGAATGGTGAGGATGCAGGGAGTAGAGTTGGTAAAGGTGGATGAGTTTAAGTACTTGGGATCAACAGTTCAGAGTAATGGTGAGTGTGGAAGAGAGGTGAAGAAGAGAGTACAGGCAGGGTGGAATGGATGGAGAAGAGTGTCAGGAGTGATTTGTGACAGACGGGTACCAGTAAGAGTGAAAGGGAAGGTCTACAAGAGGGTGGTGAGATCAGCTATGTTATATGGGTTGGAGACGGTGGCATTGACAAAAAGGCAGGAGTCAGAGCTGGATGTGGCAGAGTTAAATATGTTAAGATTTGCACTGGGTGTGACTAGGATGGACAGGATTAGGAATCAGTATATTAGAGGGTCAGCTCAGGTTGGACAGTTTGGAGACAAAGCAAGAGAGGCGAGATTGTGGAGGTTTGGACATGTGCTGAGGAGGGATGCTGGGTATATTGGGAAAAGGATGCTAAGGATGGAGCTGCCAGGTAAGAGGAAAAGAGGAAGGCCTAAGATAAGGTTTATGGATGTGGTGAGAGAGGACATGCAGGCGGTTGGTGTGAAAGAGCATGATGCAGACGACAGGAAGAAATGGAAACAGAAGATCCGCTGTGGTGATCCCTAACGGGAACAGCCGAAAGAAGATGATGATGATGATGATGATGAAGTCCTGGTGAACAAGATGCATAAAACTTAATTTGCCATCTTAATAGATGGTGGTATAGTCCTCTTCCTTCTTTAATTTGTTAAATGTCCTATCATTTCATCATTGTTTAGTATTTTACAGAGATGCTTTAAGAATATAATTAATTGTTTAGGCTTTATGATTGGATGGGTGTATTTGTTAGTGTTTAAATGTTTCATCTATTTTATGTTTTTCATTCTGATGAAGACCATTGTGGTTGAAAGCACTTAACCATTAAGTTAAGCATTGTTTCTTGTTTTTCGTTTCCAGTGCAGTTTTTCTTTTTTAGAATAGTTATATAATCATGCCATGTATGGAAATATGGTACATACGATAGCTGGTGGCTGGAAAGCAGAAGCCAAGAAAGTTATCTAAAGTATAAAAGAGTGCAAGAATAGGGAGACAGAAAAGATGGATTGGGCAAGAAGGCAATACTGCTTGGCTACAAAGAGTCTAATAGGTCAGTTGTAATAGCAACAGAGAAGCTCTACCGTATTTTGGAAAGTGACTCAGCAGATGGTACAAAGAAGCTCTATCAAGTTGCAAGGAAATGCAGGAAGATAAAAATGAGAGTCAGTAGAGTTAACTCATAACAGATGCCAGCAACAGTCCCCTTACCAGTCCGGAGAACATCTAGGACAGAGTACTTTAAGAAACTTGTGAATGAAGAAAACCATACAGAAGCTGTACTGTTACATGCACAGCCTACACAAAAAGAGAAAGGAGACCCCCCCCCCCCACAGAAGAAGTAGGAAGTGCATTAAGGATACCAAAGTTCGGGAAAGTGGCATGTTCTGAAGATATCACTGCAGATATGATCAAAATATTTGTGGAAATTATCTGAAAATGGCTCTTGAGAGTACTATATGGAGAGAGGGAATTTTTCCCCAATGTGTGAAGAATAAGCATGTTACTTACAGTGTACAAGAACAAACAGGATATTCACAACTGGAGACTTTGGATTAAGCATGCAGCAAACTCATGGGAAGGATGATTTGAGCAGTATTTCAAAGTCCAAAAAACATGGGTAGAATGAGTGCAGGCTACATTCATGAATGCAAAAACAAAAGTATGAGCACTGTTTGGATTCACAGAGGGGTTCCCGGTGAGAGTGCATGTGCATCAGAGTTCAGCTCTGAGCTCAGTCCTGGGCGCACTGGTGATGCACAACACCAGCAAACACATCAGAGGGGGAAGATTAATAAAGTTGCTGTATGCAGATATGGCACAAAAGGCAGATTTGTGAACAGGACCTTCAGCAAAGGATGGCACTGTAATAGAAAAGTAAAGGCAAGATGGTGGACATGGCAGTGAATGGGAAGAAATTCAAAAGCTTAACACCAAGATAGAAGGAGAAACTGTAGAACAGGTTGTGACATCTCTACGCTGGGCCAGTAATCAAGGAGCCTCAATCCTTACCACCAACATTGTTGAGGGTCATTCACTTGGAACAAAGATAGATACACACAGTATTTCCAGATGCAGCTCTTTGTACCAGGCACCATTTTCCTAAAGAGCACACAGGGAACACACTCCTGTCCTGGGGTTGGGATTCCCTCTGTCTCACCAGGCCCCAAATAATACTCCACACTGACCACAGCTGTGGAGTTGAGTCCTCAACCGAGTGTTCCATGTCATTCCTCCACCATCCTCTCTGTGAAACCAGTGTTCTGTATCCCTGCTCCAGGCAGCAGACACACACACACTTTTTGAGATTTCATTTTCACACACATACACACACACACACACACACACACACACACACACACACACACACACACACACACACACACACACACACACCTGGCACAGATTTATCAGCTATGACCCCTCTGCCCTCACTATAAGGTAGATACTGTCATCAGAACACTCCAAAGCCATCTACTCTAAGGCTCTTACAACAGTACTCAGTTCTACAATAAGTAAGAGGGGGCTGGAATTTGTTGGAGAAAACAGGCAAAGGAATTAAGGTAATGGGAGCAAATAACTAGAGAGGGAAGGATGATAGAGTGGGAAGATGCTAAGAATGTATTTGGATTACAGGTTAGAGATTGCCTTCTTTATCAGGGACTGATATCAGAGTATAGGCAAAGAGAAAGAAATAGGGGGTCCTAAATGAAAGAACAGCACTGGTAGAGTTTTTAATTGAATCTAGAAAAAAAGCTGCCATTAAGAAAGGAATAATTAGTAGACATATAAAATATTGCATGATAACTATAAGAACCCATCAGAGGAGGTTAGAAAGGATTGGGAAGAGAGTTTGGATAAGCAATTCACAAAGAAACAATGGGAAGATATATGTATGTCTCCCAAATATACAACAAAATCTAGAAGATTTAAGATTTTTGCCTGTAAATGTTTACATAGATATTTTATACCCCAAGTAGACTCCATAGAATCGTTCCTCAGACAGACAGCAAATGCTAGAGGTGTGAAGGAGAAGAAAAGGTAATTGGGAACATATTTTCTGGGAGTGTGGTGAGTTGGTCGACTTTAAGGATTCCCTGCAGGATGCACTGTTGGAGATGATGGGTGGGCAGATTGGTCTGACAAGGGAGATGATTTTTCAGAGCTATGATACAAAATTGGAGTTGCCAAGTTGGTAAGGCTTTACTGTGTCTAATAATGGTGGCTGACCAAAAAAAAAAAAAAATAACAATTACTAGCAAATCAAAATCTAAACCGATTATACTGGAAGTAGTGAATATAGTAACAGAGATAAAACAACTGGTAAGAGCAAACTACATAGGAAAAAATGTGAATTGTGGGAACAATACATACAGGGGAGGAATGACATTTAAAAAGCGGCAGGACTTAAATGAGCTACGTAATATTTGACTGTGAAAGATTGGTTAGATTATAAGTGGTGTATAATGTTTGCAACTAGGAGTGTGTCAGTATGGTTTGAGATGTAAAATGCTTGCAACCAGGATTGTGTCAGTGTGGTTTGTTTTTGTTTATATAAATGTATCATTGCCTATGTAGTAAGTGATGCTTTAATGAATATGTTTCTTGTTTAAAAATGCAGGAATTGAATATTTTTTGTGATATTGCTTAGGGTATATGATATATAGTAATATATGTGCAATTTAATGTTTCTTATGTTAATATAGTTTGATTACTTCTATATGAATGTAAACGTGCCTATGTCGCATGTGATAATTCAATAAATGTGTTTGAAAAAGAAAAAAGTATCCAATTATACTGAGTAAAATTAGTACTAATATCAATGGTAGTGTTTGAACAATACAGCAAGGCTGTCAGAAGTGCCCACAGTGTCACCAAATAAATATAAGTACTTTCAAATGTTAAAATATTCTCTAGTTGGACTTTAAGGTAAACAAATGTAAATCAATATAAATAAATAAACAAAAGACCAACCACATTGAAAAGTTTAAATATATTTAATAATAAATAATAAAAGAACAGGAAAATACTAAATACCTATTTACAATAAACACCAGCATTTCAATCACAGAAAATATTAAAAATAATACAAATGGATAGATTCACACAGATAAAGAAAAGCAGTATTTAACTAATCTCTCTATATTTTCCTGACTATTCTAAGGAATTGCTATTCCCTTGTTACTTACTAAAGCAAGGCAAGATGAAGTCGATGACTTATCCTTTTTTGTCAGGTTTCAAAAACAGACTGCCCTGAGACGTCTGTCTCATCTGGTATTAAAATATAATTTCAGTGTTGAATTATAGAATGACATCACATACATATGGTCACCTGACATTTAATTCCCACACTACCTCCTTTACTAGAAAATGAGCCATAATTTTGCATGTGTTACCATAAACAGACAGACCTTTGTTAATATGTGTTATAGCATTAGAAAGCTATAAAATGATTTCAAAAACTTCCAACCTTCCAGTGTAGCAATTAGTTCACCCCTAAGGACAATGCTGTAGGATTCCTAGTCCTGGTTTTCACAAACATTTCATCCCTGGCTAATGTCACAGCTGTAAGATACAATTTTTATGGACTAAACCAAACAATTTCATTTTAGACTATTTCTCAATATTACTTAAATTGGACTGAGATTAACCTCTTCTCTTCTCTTCTAGTATCCTCTGTTACAATATATTCATTTTAACAGTTATAATACAGTCTGATATACAGATATATTTCTCTTCTGTCCAGCAGGACCCACTGTTGTTACATTTTCAACACAAGCACCTGTACAAATCAGTTTAATATACAAATGACATATAATTATTTACAAAACTCCAGCTAGCTATGCTGGCATGTGTTACACATCCACTGTCTT
>NC_056740.1:507807970-507825470 GCF_019279795.1 Protopterus annectens | reverse complement strand
TTTATCTTAATAAGAGATGCTGATGTCAAAGCCCTTTACATGTGGGTCTCCCACCCCCCTGACATAAAATCTGAAGATGAGTGATGTTTTGAAATATAGTTGTTTTCAAATTCAGACAAAATTCAAGCAAATGTCATTGGTAGAGATGATCTGTCCTATGCCTCTGGCTTACACTGGTAGAGGTCCATGGTAGGAATATGGCAGAAAACTTATAACTGTCATTCATCAGGAAGGCTACCTGAGATTTGGATCTGCATTTGAAACAGATGTGACAGTTGCGGTATATTGTATGCTGAACCATGGATTTTAATACATTTGCTGAGAGATAGCAGAAGATGGGATGGGACAGGTGTGCTCTCACCCTAGATGCACTAAGTGTACGCTACAATTATGAATTCAGGAACTTGCCTTGTATGATTCAGTGTACATCTGCCTCCATCAGCATATCGGTATGTACAACCAACATTCTAAGCATTTGAAAATCAGTCCTGTGACCTATATTTCACTTCTAAAGTAAATGCTCTCCAGTGGAAATTTCAAATTACACACAACACATAAATTTCACCTACAAATGTCTTTATATCTCTTTTTTTCTGTCAGCAGAGGCAAAAAGTGAAGGCTAAGCTGTCCATGATATGACTACTCATACTGATAGTCATGCTGTTGCTAAATCTGTTATCATAACGATGTGATGTAACCAGCTGTAACATTTGTAACTCAGTCTGACAAGCAGTAGAGCAGTTATCCATCAGTAATATGGTCATGCATTTTGAAGTAACCTACCTTAAATTCCCTTCTGCATCTTGATTCACAGGGAAGCCTTTAGATGATATATGTGGGTGCCTGACTTGATTACAGCTTGACTTTTGCAAGGATGTTCCATTGTGATCTGTTCTACAACCACTGTTCTGATCATCATATTGTTTATCTGTATATAAATGTAATGAAAAAAATATGAATGAATTTCAGTGGTCAGCAGAATCTAATATGCCGATAAAACATTAAATTTTAATTGTACAAAGGGAAATAAAATTCCTCTCAAAAGCAATACATGGGATAATAGAAATGCCATGTTGATTATTATATTTACCTAATAAGACATTCCCCTGGGATTCAGCAAGCAGCCGCGCAGGAATAAGTTATTCCTGCACAGCAGGGACCGTTCCTGTTCAGCATGGCAGTGCACCATGCATATGTATGAAGGTGCGGTGTTGTGCTCTAAAACAGACATGGTTCCATGTACAAGCTCAGGGTATGTGTGTGAGAGCAGAACTCTCACAATATACACACCCCCTGCACTCCAGAATTGCCTTTTGGTAATTTAAAATGAGCGTGATTGCACGTAACACACCCAACCTATCAGGATAACAAATCTGGTCAAAGCCATAAGGGACAATCGTCCCTACCAACACAAATGTTGTCAGAATAACACATGTAGCATAAGCACATAGCGCAAACCTCCCAATCCGTCAGAGTAAGGAATGTGGACAAAGCCAAAAGGGACAATTGTTCCACAAAGCAGACAGTTGATAGAATAACAGGTTCAGCATTAGCAGGGATAGTCTGAAGGGTACAAATAAAATAACACAACAAATATTTTTTTTTATAAATGCAATAAAGTTTAAGTGTAACTGTGCGGATGTGCCCGTTGCTTAGCAATGCTTAGTCTAGCATAAACAGCACAAGAAGTTAAACAGCAAGAGACATTCAGCAACTGCAGTATTTCAATAGTGTAGTGGTTTGAGTGTACGCTTCACAAGCAGCCATTCCTGGTTCAATCCCCACTATAACCTATTTGCATTTTACATGTGAAAGCAGTACATAAACATTTATTTTTATAATTAGCTACTAAATAATATATATTTGTTAACCACAGTACTGTATTAGGTCCAGATGTGAGGTGTCAGTTTAATAAAGTTGTGAAACCCCCATATAAACACAAGCGCCCCATACAGTATAGTCACACATGAATAAATGTAATGAAAGCACATTGGGGGATGTCAGGGACAGTAAACAAATTTATAATATGTAATGAATAATGAATCAATGCCATACAGCAGATAGTCTATAAAATGAAAAATAAGCAATGCTAAGCATTGCACAGTTCTGCTTACCAGGTGTAAGCATTGTGTAAATATGACTGCTGTGCAATGAGTAGCCTAGCTAAGTGGATTTGCCCATTGGTAAGCAGTGCTGAACCTGCCCTTTTAAACACTGCCAACCTTAACTAATCAGGTTTGCTTGTAGCTTAGCTTAGCTCATCATATTCAAAACCATCCAATCATGGCAAAGGGCAGGAAATTGGTCATATTTAAACCCCACAGGCAGGAATACAGCTCATAACTGGTTGCAGCTTCCCGCTGTAGGCAGTATGGCAAGAGTTGGTGAGGGCATGCACTTCCGTGCACAGCGCTGGGACATACAGGAGTCCAAGGTCATGGTAGGACTCCTGGTACAAAACCATGATGAGCGACTGCTGCAGGGCCAGTACCAAGGTTCCCAATATAAAGTGGAAGCCTGGGACCATCTCACCTGTGATCTCCCCAGTGCCACTGGTATCCCTCAGACAGGTGAGCAGGTCCGGCACCACTATGCCGACTTGAAGTGGAGAAAGAGGGAGCTCTTGGATGAGTGGGTCCAAGAAGCAAGGCAGAGGGGTGATGTCCCAGCAGTGTGTAAGTACTCATACCAATAACTGTTTACTAATGTCCAGCCTGTGTATATGATGGATAGGCATGCCTAAATATTTCTCTATTTCCCTTACAGCTGCAGCTGAGCGGGCTGTGAATCAGGAAGCCCATGCTACTAGGTTGCAAAGGCTGCATCGTGAGGCTGGTGAGTAACAATCCTGCTTATAGTAGTCATACCAAATAAATATAAAGTAGTAGAAAGTCACCTGGCAGTATAAAAACTGTGTATGGGTTATACTGAATATACCAGACAATATGAAAGTAATAGTCCCATATAGATCATATTTAAATAAAACTGTAACTGCCCGGCAGTAAAGCTCTATATCTTGGACTGGATGTGTTTACTTTGCTATTGTATGGCATTTATTGTTACATTCTCTGAATAGTAATGCTGTGTTAACCACTGTTACCCCAAACTGTGCTACATAAAAAAATGTCTAGGAATGTCTGTATAAGACTGTTGTAAGTACAAGATCAGATTGTACAACCAAGAGAGACTTAGACAGAAAACACTGAAGAGACAGACAGCAATATCCAAATAGTACACTCTGCTGAAACTTAAACTGTTGTATTTTAGCAAACACAGCCATGGTTTGAATCTTGGGAGTGGTAGTAAGCTGTATGCATAATCATACCTCTCAACTGTACAACTTTTTTACCGAATGTCCAGATAATTGGCTCATATTTTCTGCCTGTTCCTCTGTTCCCCTGTCAAATCAGTGGGATGATCTCAGAATTCTAGTCACTAAATAATGACATCTGATTTTCAGACCTCAAAACCTTCAGAAAATGTATATTAAAACAAATCCTGTCACTCTAGTTACTCTCCAATTTTATGAGAGCAATATTTAAAATATGTCCCTATCTGTACCCCCATGTTGTCAAGCTTTGTCCATGATGTGTCCATTAAGCGATTGAGGGGTATGTACATAATATTATGCATGGAATCTGAGAATATGTGTAGAAACAGTCAGATAGTGTTAAGAAACATTCCCTCCACAGGCCTACCAGGTAAGAGATGTAGAATTTAGCTATAAGACAGTCGAAGTACACACTGTGTACAAACATACCACTGCCCAAACCAAGGTTTAAGGGTATTGCAATAATACCTATACAGTAATGATTAGAGCAATCATCATTAAAGTTGTGAGTACTACAAGGTTATATAAGTTGTTAATTGACATCTCTCTCACCCCCCCCCCACAATATCCGCAACAATAATCTAAATAAACAAATCATTGGGTATGTTTACACCAAACCTACTGTTGGGACATATGTCCTATTGTTCAATAAATATTGAAATGTGTTTCTTTTAATGTTCCATGTTGAAATACTATCATTGGTGGCCTGTTGCAATCAATGTAACCTGCATGCCATTGTAATGGCCACTGTGGCACTATATATGCATGTCTTCTGTTTGCTATGCAACTCTTCCAAATCTGGTGTTTTGGATTATCTATGCATGCTCTTATAACCAATCCTGGACTGTGCTGACTATTACTAACCCACATATGTTTTAAAACGGTAACACCATAGCACATTTAGGAAGAGTGGTTCCAGCGGACCCACATCTCCCACCTCATCTGGCCGTGGCACTGGGCCCCAGCACATCTGGGACCCACCCTGTGACCTCATCATCTGCTGGTCTTGCACCACATTCGGGTGGAACCACCTCAGGGAATGAGGCTTGCCCCCCCCAGGAGCGGGAGTGGACAGGATCCTGTCACCTGAAGTCAGGTCCAGGGATTGGTGTGTAGCAAGCTTCGAAGGGAGTTTGGAGATCTGCTATGCCAGCTTGAGGGCCACATGGCCCATTTAGAGCATCAGCCTGCCCCTCCTGCTCAGCCCCCAGCAGCCACCTTCGGGGCCGTGAAGGTGCAGTGGTGACCGCCTATGGGTGGGGACCTCACTCCCACTGTTTCCATTTGGGGGCTCATGGAGTTCTGATTTCCAAATACCCCTCCCCGTACAAGGTGCTTACTCCCCATATGAGTCATATACTGCCCCTGTATGCTGTCTTGTCTGTCTTATCTGTCTTCCTACCTAACCTACCTCCACAAATATACCTACTATCCTGCCCCAACATCCCACTCTCACCTTAAAAAAAGGGCAATCTGTCCCCCCCCAAAATTTTTCCCCATACATAGCTGTCCATTTTTTGCACGTGTCCACTGGACACATGTAATCTGGTCTAATTGGTTTCACAATGCATTATTGTTGTCCTTACCCCTCTCTCAGGGGTTTGAGTGCCCAAATCTACCTCCAAATTCAGTATATATGCACAGCTGTTGCTGTAGAAGAAATTGACAGCTAAGGACCTTCCCTACACCCATCCTGAACATCCCTAGCTACTTTCCCTATTGTCTTTTCCTCTGTGTGCCCCCTTTTCACCACTTTCCTATCGCCCCTTTTTTCTTTTCCTTTAAAGAAATTAGCGGGGGGTAAGAGGGAGCAAGCACTTTTAAGCAGTAGTAAGCAGGTTTAAAGGGAGAGTGTCAAGGTTTTCTGCTACTGTCTTTGTTTTGGTTTAGGTGTCAGGTCATGTGAACCTAATATTTACATTCAGGCTGCTCTGACTCTTTCAGCTCAGGTTTCAGTACCCTGGGGGATGGGTAAATCTCACTTCCAGAAAGCCTAACAGTTTCCTGTGTGTGCTGCTTTTATTTGCAGCCAGTACTGACGGGAACTTCTCTTTGAAATGTAGAGAAGTAGTGCTTATAAGGCTTACTGTTTTATCACTGTTTAGACTTCCATTTAGCATGCAGGCACTGCTCTGTATCTTCTTCATTATTTTCAGCAGCTATGGGAAAATGCAGGTTAATCAAATAGATCCTTACTTTTTAAATATGACAACGTATGTGCCACAATTCTCTGATACTGTCTTGCTGCACTATTTTACAAAATGTAACATTTCTTGCCTTTTTTACCCATACCTCACAGTGCTGTTATCATTATAGACTCTAACTTTTGTTTGTCCTTTTTGCTTCTTCCCTCTCCATGCTCCTCACTTTTTTAATAAACACATAACATTTCTACCTCTTACTTTCCTTCTCCTAAAAATCCCCTCCCCTCAACTCTGCACTATAAGATATGTGTACTAAGTACAGTGGAATACACAAAAAAATTAAGTGACTATCAAGCAGAATCATACTGATCTGAATCGTATTTTGGTTAAGATCTGTAGTCTCATGTATATGGTCTCCTTAGTAATGTCTAATCTCTGTAATTAATATGCTACTAGGTTTCATGTAGTATATGTACAATTTATGTACTAGCCATTATTCTATTTACTTCCTTGTATGTGAAAACGATTAAATTTACTCTGAACCTTTTCTCCCTGGGCATCCCCTGTATATGGACTTCCACCCAGTCATACTTTCACACAGCAGCGGCCTTAAGTCAACTGGTACCCTAGGCAAAAGGGCTCCACGGTGCCCCCCACCACACTACCTGGTGCCCTCATCCTGGTCTAACTACATCAAATAAATACTAGAAAAGTGCCCCTGCTAGACCTGCGCCCTAGGCGGCTGCCTAGTTGGCCTATGCCTAAGGCCGGCTATGCTTTCACAGTCAACAAATGCCAAATACATGCATAAACACATACATACATAAGTGACTAGATAAATTACAGACTACCCTAGCTGTATGTGTTTTCTGCTAAACGTAATAAATACACTGGTTTCCTTTTATAATCCAGTCTGGAATGATGTTCACTTACAGATCTAACTGCTCATTGAGGTTCTTTTTCCATACATGTCCAGACTAGCACCGTGGTCATACTGCTTATGTCAATTTTTTTTGTCGGCAAATCATTCCTGAAGTGACTGCTCAGTTGCATAGTTTTTGCCTATTTTTCCGTAGATGTAAAACAGGCCAGTTAATTCCTATGTACATATTATTCATTTTAGAATGATTAGGCTTACTGTCGCAATGGCATAAGGAAGATAACAGAACCAGAATGTCAGACTTTTTAGGCAGCACAGTACAGAATTACAAGGCACACAGATATGTCCCTTATAGCTTGTTGCTGTGTTTGCTCCTATTGGTTTTAATTATTCTCTAAAGGCCCAATTATGGTGATACCTCTCAACCTAGTAGTTTCAGAAATCTACATAAGCCTTAACCTTAAGGTGGAACCACTCCCCCAAAATAAGGGCAGGTTTTCAATACTGCCCTTATGAATAGAAATGGTTGTCTGAAGGAACTAGTCAGATAATCCAATCTATGTCATTATTTAGCATCTTCGGTCAACATGGATTTACATGCAGAGCACATTTATGATGAATAGCTCAAATACACAAGTCATCACTCTGGACTTTCTGGAAGACAAGGCCCTTGCCCTGTATTATGTCTCATACAGGCTTTTATAGGTGAGATATATGCGTGGCCTACAGGGCATTGTCAGACCCCACTCTGATATATCTCCTGCATATCCACAAAATACCCAGCGCCAGAATTACATGTTCTAAACACTTAAAGCTTGCCTGTGATATAAATAGGACCTGCTGCAGAGATAGGTATGTATCCCAGAGACTACTCCATCTATGGATCAGGCTCCCCATCTATGTGAAGCAGAGTTCCTCCCTAACCCAATTCATGAGCAACTTGTACAATTTATTTATTTCTTTATTTCCAGTTAGTTTACCGGTGAAGTAGATTGTCCCCAGAGAACCCATTTTCAGCTGAGGCCCGGGGAGAAAAGCTCCATGAAACACATTACAGTAAGGATATCAGTCGAATAAAATAACAGTACATATCAAATAATACAAAGCGTGAGCACTGTTGCCCATAGTGTAAAAATATTGTGCAGATAAATTTTAACAAATTCACACAGTAAAAGTGAAAAGCTGTTTACACGATTTACAGAGTGTGAGACAATTGGATGGGAAATCACAAATTCATCCATGGTTTGGCACTTATGTCTCTAATGGACACGGGTAACCTGTAAATGGTTCATCTCCCAGTCCCATGCTTACACTTATCAAGGTTAACAGAACGTGTCAGAGATTTGGGATGCATGGCTAAGCTTAAAAAGGCACTTGTGGTCGTTACCGTAGTAAACACCTATGAACCTTTGAACAATGGTATTTGTGAGCTCTGATTTTTCGAGATGTCCTTTCTAGAGTACTACATGAAGTATTAGTCATGATGGAGGAGGAATAGTTCTGAATGATACAAAAAATGTAACATTATAAGCATGCAACATCAAAGCTGCACGGACCAAAAGCAGAGGAGAGTGATGTGAATTACATAGGGTGCCCGATTAACAAGTGCAAGGCGCAGTGTATTGTTTAAGTGCACCCTGCATCCATACCAGCCAAAAGACTATTGTGCTGCAGTGTGTAGATTTCCACACCAGTAAACATGTTGTGTATGATATGAGCATGTGCACAAACACTGCTGGTGCAGTATGGCTGTAACACCATCATAGGTACTGTCCAGAAAAAAACAGTCATCCGTAGGCATATCATAACAAATGGCTCCCCCATCACCACCACCACCAGTACCTACTATCCATATCTGTTACCAAGCAACAGACTTGAAATAGCCTATGTATGTGTCCCAAACATTCCACTAAAGCTAAAAATTCCATAAACAAACCCTTTCAATGAGTAAAGAAACACATCTGTAACTCCATAAACCAACCCTTTCATGGAGTAAAGGAACACATCTATACAAAAGTACATTATTTACTTATAATATGTGAGTTATCTGCTGCCATACCCTCTACCTGGCATACTCTGACTTCCTCATCTGGGTATTGTCACTACTACTTATTATAACAGTCCCCCAGATTCAGCAAGCCCTGCAAGGTGTGCAGGACTAGTGCATGAGCTCCAGCAGGCAATATGTCTGTCGTGCAATCCAGGAATAGGCTGTAGTCACGTGCATGAGTGCACCTGCACTAGTCCTGCATGGACTCACCCCCTGTATGAACATCACCCCATTTTCATGTGAAATCCATGCAAATGAGGTGATTTTGCGATCCAGGAAGTTGTAAGCCAGCTGTGCAACAATAGTGTAATCTGCATAAATGTACTCAGCCACTAATCGAGTACATTTCTGAAAAATACAAAACGGAGCCATGATAGCCTCAAATAAAGGGTGTATATTATGTAGAAAGCATGTCAATGGCCAAATATATGGCCATTGGCATGGAAAACAGTTAAAAAAAAAAAAAATTAACTTAATTTTTTTCTAGCCGATCTTGCCTGTTTAAGCATAGGACAGTGGCGCACAAATGTGATTGGGTGAAAATTAAGATAAAAAACTAAAATAAGCATTCTAACCAAAATCTCTATTTTGCCATTATACTAAATGGCAGGCAGAAGACAACATGGCCAGTGAATAGTGGATACTAAGGGGGGAGGCTCAATGAGGGACCTGTAACTATGCATCAGCAGGCAGTCCTATGCAAATGAGGGGAATGATACTGAATCCCAGATTTCCCCTGCATGTATTTCAGCACCCAAAAGTGTAAGAGCAGGAATAGCTTGGTCCTAACCTAGAAGTTAGCTGACATCATGGAGGGGTGTATCAGGCATACTGTAAGCAGATTGGAGCCCTGTGGCTCGCGTTTGCCCGTAGCTTAGCAGAGCTAAGCAAGGTGGTGTGTCTCAGGTTGCCAAGCACTCTTTACATTGCCTAAGCGGGTGTGCACAACACACACTGGTTTTAAAAAGGGGGAAAAAAAGTAAACCAGCAAATAGCAGCTCTGTGCATATTTGAGCACTTTGTTTAAGTGGTGCACCCCCAGGCTTAAACAGGAAGGCAATGGTAAGGGAAAACAGCAGTCGGAAGGTAATCAGGGAGAAATAGCATAGCTGGCAGGTGAAATGTATCAGAATCAGCCAATTACCCAGGCAGCAGCACAGCCCAGAACACTACTTTAAACTATCCAAACACCTTTTCCTCTGGTTTTCCCACATACTCTACACCATTGTTGTATACAAGCGGGGGAATTTTAACAAACAAAAACAAGAAAATGATAGGGGCTGCAATAGCTATCATGCAACAACAAGTGGAAGAAGCTAAGGGTGGTGAGGATGACGATGCTGCCGACCAACCCACAGTCAGGAGATGGATAAGAGTGTACAGACCCAGGGTAACCTACCAGTGGCTACATGAGCTGTAG
Organism: Protopterus annectens; assembly: GCF_019279795.1. Lineage (NCBI taxonomy): Eukaryota > Metazoa > Chordata > Ceratodontiformes > Protopteridae > Protopterus > Protopterus annectens. Next base: position 507,815,645 of record NC_056740.1, on the reverse strand, counting down.
ATAGTGGAGCGTTATAGGGTGGACAGGGACCTCATACAGCAAATTGTTGAGCTGTGCTGGCCATGCCTCACACACACAACTAACAGAGGGGAACCCATCTCAGTGGATACCAAGGTATGTGTAGGCCTAAGAATGCTAGCTACAACAACCTTCCAAAGGCCAACTGGGGATATCATGTGCCTCTGACAGGCATCAGCATCCAGGGTACTCCACCAGTTCCTTGATGCCATGTCAGCACATGCTGGTGAGCATGTATATTTTGCCAACACCCATGAAGTGTTGGCCAGCAATATGCATCTCTTCCACCAAATAGCAGAATACCCTGAGGTAGTGGGTGCTATAGACTGCAAGTACATATGCATCAACGCACCACCCAGTGAGTGAGGTAGGGTCTACATCAACCACAAGGGCATCCCCTCCATCAATTGTCAGGTTGTGTGCGATACCCAGGGCATAATAATAAATGTGTGTGCTGGCTGCACTGGAAGCTATCATGATTCCCACATCTGGCATCTGATACAGCTGTACCAGAGATTTTCCAAAGGGGACATCTCTTACAGTCACCTAGTAGGGGATGCTGGTTATGACTGGATCCGTGGCTGATGACACCCATCATAAATGCACACACACCCGTACAAGAACTCCATAATGAGGCACACACACTGACCATAATTATAATAGAGCGTGTGTTTGCGATGCTCAAGTCATAGTTCCGGTGCCTGTATACATTGGTGGAGTCTTGTAGTAATCACCAGCTACATGTACTCAAATAGTCATCTTATGTGCCATGCTACACAATATGATCCTGTGGAAACAGCTTCAGCAGGAAAAGCATGGGGCAGGGTCACACAGCCCCCCCACCATTGCCAAGGTCTGCACAGCCACAGAGTGACTTGGAGGAAGAACAACATGAGCCTGCCCCAGTAGGAAGAACAAGGTGTGCTTGATATGCCCTGGTATTTGGCAAAGAGGCAACGCATAGCACATACACTGACACAGGAGGGACCCAGGGAATGACACTTTTCTCTGATGCACAGATACAGTAAAAGGGATGCCAAACATGACACTACCTGTGCCCAACCACATTTAGGGAGTGTACTATGTGCATCCGACAGAGGCAGCCCTCCAGCACCATCCTCAATACTGGCACACCCCCAAGGTAAGTCACTCACCTTACCAATTGCCAAATGGAGTAGTATGTGTTGTTACCTGTATCTATGATATTGATGTGAGCATGAAGGGAATCGGGTGGCTGAATGGGATGCCAGCAGATATTAGACACCTATAGTGGCAGCATGAGATCTGTAACAAATACTGGTGTCACCATAGTAGCCCGTACTACACATGGTGACAAAACCCCACTGCAGGAAATGTGCTTGCCCACATGTGTGACCATATGACGCACACATGCCAGTCAGGGAGGTTCACATACCCAATAAGAGTCTTAGCCAGCAGGACAGGTTTAAACAAACACAAGCAAAGGCTGTGCTAAGGCCTCTGAATGATGCCTGTGGGTAACCTCCCCCCCAGGCCTACACAGACAGACTACATCAGGTCAGGTAGTTGGATATTAGTTCTGAAGGGTAGGAAGTTAGAAACTAATATGTAAGTCAATCAAACCTAAGATCTGTAGTACACTCATATGCCTCTAGTCAGCATGATAGGTTAGAAAACACAATGAAATAGAGTACCGGACATACCAGTAGAGTCATAGCGAATGTGTACAAGTGTCAGGTGTGCCCCCCCAATCCTGTGTAGATGTAGAAACAGTCAGGTGTGCCCCACCCATATCCTAAGTAGACATGCAGTAACAGTCATGTGTGCCCCCCAATCCTATGCAGACATGTAGTAAGGTGTACCCCCCAATCCTATGTAGAAATGTAGTAACAGTCAGGTCTGAACCCCTCCACTCCCATGTAGCAATGTAGAAACAGCTGTGCCTCACCTAATCCTATGTAGACATGTAGTAACAGTCAGGTGTGCCCCCAGTCCTATGTAGAAATGTAGTAACTGTCAGGTGTGCCCCACCACACTCGCTTGTAGCAATATAGAATGAGTATGGTAGAGATCTAGTAACAGTCAGGTGTGCCCCCTCCATAAACTATGTAGACATGTAGTAACAGTTAGGTGTGCCCCCAATCCTGTGTAACAATGTAGAAACAGTTAGGTGTGCCCCCCATACCTATGTAGACATGTAGTAACAGGTGTGCATCCCCCAATCATATGTAGAAATGTAGTAACAGTCAGGTGTTCCCCCCACCTCACTCCTGTGTAGCAATGTAGAAACAGTCAGGTGTGCCCCTCCCCAATTCTATATACATATGTAGTAACAGGTGTGCCCCCCAATCCTGTGTAGCAATGTAGAAACAGTTAGGTGTGCCCCCCAATACCTATGTAGACATGTAGTAACAGTCAAGTGCCCTCACCACAATCTTATGCTGAAAAGTAGAAATGGTTTGGTGTGCACCCCCAATCCAATGTACGCATGTATTAGTAACTATCAGGTGTGCCCCCCACTCCTATGTAGAAATGTTGTAACAGTCAGGTGTGACCCCAATCCTATGTAGAAATGCAGTAGCATGTATGGGTAGGTATAATACCAGTGGAGCACAGATGCCCAGAGGTGGCCAAGGAGGCAGTTTAGATTGTAGCATTTGCACAATATGCAGGTATGTGTGTGTTAGGTTGGTGTGTGTTTCATTTGTGTGAGAGTGGTCAGTATGTATGCATGTTGAGGTTTTACCTGGTGGCCATTGCCCACTACTGCCAATGACAGCACCAAGTCCTCACAACTACAGTGCACCAGACAATCCCCACCAGTATAATACATGCTATGAGAAAGCCATTGTAAATGTATGGTGGTAATATGTGTCATCACCTCAATAATGGACATGACATGGCTGTTGGCCTAGATATACAAGCAGTACACAGGGAAATGTACCCCAGACATACAATATATAATGTGTAACTGTGAAATGGACACACCCTTGAAATTGTACATACAGGTATGCATCACATTATCTGGCCCTGTAGTAGGGAATAGCGGTGTCTTCTGGCCAAACACTTGTAGATCACAAAGGTGGTAGGACTGATGTAGTGGGGAACAGCTGATGCACCTGCACATGCCACCATAACTGGAATGCCCTATGCATATCTGTGAGTCAGATGGAAGTAGTGCCCATAGCACACATGCACCCAGCTCACCCAAACACCAACCACAGGTACCTCTTTGGGCGGATACCTGCTGTTGGGAATGGGCATATGACCCCCACCTGTGTATGGCAATAGCAAAAGAATGCAGCATGCAGTGCAGGTGTCCCACACAGGTGTGTCCCTAGCTGTAGGTATCACCCTTCCAGCATCCACACCACCTGATCAATACAGATAGAAAGTATTGGCATGAACACCTAGCACACCTACTCGGTCACCCCAAGGGAATATACTGTATGGTGGTCTGGGACTGTAGGACTGACAGAATGCAACGGCTTGCTACAGCTGGCCTGCATCACCACAAAATGGCCTACAGGACCCTGTCAAAGGCCTGAGCCTCACACGTACTGCCAATGCATGCTATGTCATGGCCACCCAAAGAACAACATAACACACTCCACATAAGCCATATGCAAGGCCATGTGGACAAACCATAGTAACATGTCCACTGCATGAACGGTGGACCAACACCAAAATACAGCTGTGATGAGGTGATAACCTTAGGGAAAGTATCACAGAATGTATGCATAATGTATTGAAGAGGACAGAATAATAGAGGGGGGGTGGGAGCATGGGCAGCATGGAATGTGCAAGGTCCCACACATAGCTGTTTGCACATATTAACCCTGGCTGAAAACATCTAAATTGGTGGCTACAAACCTGCCCATACACCACAATAGGGGTAATTTCCTGACTTATGACTCCTGCCTCTGGGTAACCTGTGTGAATCTGTACAGCTGTGAGGTATTGCCACAGCAAGATAAGGCCATAATGTCATGTCGATGGATGTACAAGTATGGGATCCTCTGTCAGCACTGTACCAAGTGGTTGAACTGGATACACAGACGCAGCAGCAAGTGTCTGCAGCTCCCCCTCCAGAATGTCATAACTTTCCATGAATATGTAGGCATTTGCCCACAATACCAGACACAGCTGCATTCACCCTTGTTCCCCAGGCCATCACTGTGAGCAATAATGTCCACCTGACAGTACTTGAGGATATAAAACATCACAGTGTATAAGACTACACATATCTGACTATCTCTCCTAGCACCAGTACCATGCAGCAGAAGTACCACAGACACAATCACCTACAGTACACACTATCCCTTGCAAAGTTTGACCCCATATTGGCAAATCATATACAGATATCCTGCAGAAACAGTTTGCTACCTGTAGTTGTACAAGATAAAGGTCTGCACTGCAGTAAAAACTATCTGGAATGGATCCACATATTCAATACAGAAGGGCATACTGGGCATGCTCACACACTTAAACAAAAGAAGCCCATGTTAGCAAACAGCAATGGCCCATACATATCTGACAGTTGCAGATGTTACTGCATACACTCCTCTGTCTGCACCAGTCATGCTTTGCACACACATTGGATAGGAATACAGACAACACACTATAATATGCCAAACGTAGACATACATATATGTGTGGAAGAGTGTGACAAAGAGTTATCCATCATGAGGCCTGTCCCACCCAGCACACAGCCAAATGGATACACCCACATGATGTGTAAATGTCACTCACTGTAAAAAGTAGCCACTTGTATCCATCATCATTACAGACTATGTGGTGCAAGTGCTAGCTGTGCAACATGACTGTACAAGGCAGTAGTCATCTAGCAGCTGTATACATGTACCTGCGGAATATAACCCTGCATGTGCCTGCATGTGTTGTGTCAACACCTTGATGAATGGGTTACGGTGATTCACACACACTGCCATCCCCATAGCTTGATTATGATAAGCCTGCAGATGTCATCCACTTTGAATTACACCATTTGGAATGGAGTAGCCAAGTAATCTCTGTTGTGCATCCTAAGACAGCGTATGCTGTAGTATGATAAATGACTTAGGTAGGACTTCTAATCCCATACATGGCAATTTTGTGTGTGTGTGTGTGTGTGTGTGTGTGTGTGTGTGTGTGTGTGTGTGTGTGTGTGTGTGTGTGTGTGTGTGTTTCTGTCTGTGTAGGGGGTAATGTTTTTTAGGCTAGTCACACTCACTACAATTCAAATGCCCTACTTTGGCAAGGCTGCAGATGTCATTCACTGTGAAATACACCTTTAGAAACATGTAGCCCAGTAATATCTGTGGTGCGTCCTATAACAGCTTAAAGCTGCAGGTTGATATAGTACTTTGGTAGGGGTTATATAGTCCCACACATGGCAAGTGTGGATTTTTGTATGTGTGTTTCTACATCTGTGTAGGCAGCAATGCTTTTTAGGTAAGTCACACTCACATGACATACTTTGGCTAGGCTGTTGGTGGCATTAACTGTTAAATATACCTTTTGGGAATGAGTACTCCAGTAAGCTGAATGGCGCATCCTATAAATGCATAATTCTGTAGTGTAATATACTGGTTGGGTAGGAGTTCTAATCCCAGACATAGCAGGTATATGTGTGCCTGTGTTTGTCATTCGTATCCTGTGTGGAGGTGTCTGTGAGTGTGTAAACAACTGGACTCATTGTGGAGCGTGTTTTACAAATTTCTTATATGGTGGCCCTTGTATATGTCACATGGTCCACCTTACAAGGATAACAGATGTGAAATAGCCAAGAGGCTGGGGTATCAATCCATACCCCTACATGTGACATCAAGGCCTGGCGAACAAAGTTAGCAACTCTTATATTACACAGAGACCAGTCCCAACCCATGTCTCAGACACAAACACACTTGCCTAAGCAACAACTGCTATGCTGGTAGTACACTGCATATTGCCCACAGATAATAACCATAGTGTAATTGCAGTGGATGACAGAGGGCATGGCACCCTGTCCATCAGTACAATACGCATGTACATGCAGACAGTGTGCCTTCAATATGCTGCCACTAGATGCCTGAAACACCTGTGGTGCCATCCAATGTGACCCACAAAGGACATACCATGCCTTATACACATGCCCTGTATGGACAGATACCACTGACACCAGGGAATACCTGTATCATGCTATCAATGTAGATGAAGGGTCAACATGCTGTCCATTACCTGTTCCCAGCACATGAGGCCAGGACAGGCACATCTGATTATAACAATCTGTGTCCACAACATGGGCCAGACACCCCAGGTACATTTCCACAAGTCACTGTACATGCATGAGGGATATGTGCACATCCCAGACAGCATCCATGTTATGGACTAAAGAGCACATACATGGCAAGTATTGAACAGCAATGCCCATACACAATAGTTACCCAGGTGACTGGATGGTAAATACAATACCCACCTGTGTAGGCCAATACAGACAATGTTTACACTGATAGGTCAACACTTCTTTTTATTCAGTCATGGCATAGAATCATAAGTGGTCATGATACCACAACAACTACAACCAACAAAGTACAGTCCAAGAATTAAACATCACTGACAGTGACTGTACAGCAAACTGACCTAGAAGCAGTTCTTTATGTGTTACAACATTTTCTGCCTGTCGATATTTTTTCAGACAGTGCTTACATACTTAATTCTCTGCGGCTACACGTTTACATGGGCAAGGAGAGGATTTGTTGATAATATGGTAAATCACTCAAGCATGCTTCTGTGTTAAAGACTATTTGGAATTTACTTCTTAGTCAGTCCCTTGTGGGTTAGTACAGTATTTTACAGGTAAAAGCTCATCAGAAAGCTACAAATTAAATTTTTTATTTAAATAAGTATGCAGATCAAATGGCAAAAAATGCAGCCAGGGAAGGAATGCAGTTGTATCCTATAGAACACCTTTCTGGTGTACCAGATAACACTACTACAGTACATGCCATACAGACATTTTCAGCTCAGAATTTGCAACATGATTTGCTGCAGATCCAGACTAAGTTTGGAAGGAAGGAAGTTGAAGGAAGAATTAGAGAAATGTACTGTTGTAGGACGCAGTCCAGGGCAATATTATGCAAAAAGTTTTGAAGATGGTTCTAGTCTTCCTTATATTCCGTACCAACAGGCACGACAGTCAGTGAAGTTTAATCATCAGGTAATGGGACGTTTGGGCACACAAAAGTTATGGCCCATTGTAAAGAACAAGTACTGGCATCCACAGCTAATGAAAAGGGGCTGCACTGCTGTCCAAGGAAGGGATCCACTGATGGACAGTATCGGGTTCTGAGGCAAAAATTCACCTTTCAGCACCATGGTCCAGGGACCAGAGAGATGTATAGGTGTGGGGACAGTGACCAGATTAGGGAAAACTATTTTTGGCGCAGAAAGGGGGGGGGTCTGTACTGTAGCAATGGATGGTTTTGAACTAGCAAGAGGTACCATGGGCAAAGCTTGAGGCAATGGTGCCAAGGACAGTACCACAGTTGTAGGTACCAATGAGGAGGATGGTATTGGAGTTGGTGGTTGGAGTCGAGATATAGAGTGTGACACTGTAGAAGGGATTTGAGGCCCCAGTGATGAAGATTCTGGTGTCAATTTTGGTAATTTTGTTTTTGGTTCTGATTGAACTGATTTAGTC
>NC_056740.1:507682724-507807470 GCF_019279795.1 Protopterus annectens | reverse complement strand
TTTCCCCTTTAGCAGCCAGTCAGCTAAGGACGTATCTTTTGTATGATTACGGCAAAGTAAAATTACACTAAGGAACATGGCAAACCATCAGTATATATCTGCCTGTACTTAACGGTTCAGTCTCAGCTGTCCGCTTTCAGGAATAAAATATAGGTTCATCAAACAGCTACAATGTAGCAATTAACAGCTACAGTGAAGTGCGCATGCAAAACTGTACAGCAATTCATTTTCACCAGAAATGCTTCACACTAAGGATGCAGACCAAACACCAAACTGTACATGACTCAGTTGTACAAGCTTTACAGTATGCAAGACTGCCGATTGGCAGCATTGCAGAAGTGTACATGAGTCAGCTGTCAGCAAAAATGCTTTACACTAAAGCTACTGAAGTGTAGAGCAAGCAATGATCTGTACATCGATGCATTACAGTAAGGAAGACTGATGATTGGCAACTCTTCTGTGCCTACTGGATTACATGAAAACAGTTTTAATAAAGGATCGGCATATTGAAAAGCTTTGAACTTACTGGGGAAGTTATTGGCTCTGACAATGCTTTGTTAGAAAAAAATCGGAACTAATGCAGGGTTGTGTTTGTTTTCCCAAGGGAAGGAAAATAATGCTGGGAAAGGTCAGGAAGCAGTAGATTTAAAGAGCTGAGGATGGGAAGGGGGTGTGTATGCTGACATCACATGAAGGGCGTTACTACCTAGCCAGACTGAGAGCGGGAAGCTCCTGCAGCTAAAAAAACAAAATTAGAACAAAACTACTGGAAAAGGTGCAGAAAGAGAGACACAGATGCACTTTACTCCTCTTAAAGTATACATCGGTCGAAAAAAATTATAAAGTGTTCTTGAGGCTGCATCTTTGACACTCTCCCTTTAAGCTTGTTTGCGTGGTGCTAAGCAATGCTTATTCAGATTAAGCACTATAAGGCTAACTGTAAGCTTATTTAACTGGAAGTTAGCATTGCTTACCATCATGCAAACCCATGCAAACCTGTTTACAACTGCTTAAAAGTTCCTTAATCACTCTGTATCCAACATCCCTTGTTCTGCCCAGCAAACAAATATTCAGCCCTTGCAAGCGTCAAACCCAGGACCCTGCATACCATAGTCTCCACGATTTACCACTAAGTCATTTGAGCTGTATATAAGGGTAATGTTTTCTCAAACGTATCATGCAGCACAGTCATTCAACAGTAGGAAAAAAAAAAAAAAAAAATATATATATATATATATATATATATATATATATATATATATATATATATGTATATAGATGTCTGTATGTATGTATATATATATATATATATATATATATATATATATGTCTGTATGTATGTATATATATGTATATATAGATAGATATATATGTGTGCGTGTGTGTGTGTGTGTGTGTGTGTGCATGTGTGTTTGTGTGTGTGTGTATTACATTTGCACATAGGATCCACATTGAACCTCTCACTGCAAAACATCTGCCCAAAGGCAATGTTAATGTGGGTGAAGGGGCCCAAAATAGGGATCTCTTGTAATTATTGCCATTATCCTTTCCTCCACAGCTGAACTGATCTGCCTTGCAACACTATAACCAGCACTTGCAAATATTGAACCCAGGAACCTGCACAACATCACCACAACAAATTACCAGTAAGCCATCTCAGCTGTACTATGTTAGAATGATTTCTCTAACATATCATGCAGAACAGTCAGTCTACCACAGGGATTGTACAATGTGGAAGCAATAAACATTCCAATGATACATATACAGACACACATATATACATATATGCACACACACACACACACACACATATATATATATATATATATATATATACATATAAATATATAAATATGTATATATATATATATATATATATATATATATATATATATATATATATATATATATATATATATATAGAGTATATATATAGAGGGTGCATAGCATATCAAACAGCCATTATTCCTACAGTTGCCACCTTTTCAAAAGGCCAGTGTCTAATTCTTTCCTACAAATGAGAATTATTGCATGAAACATATACCCACACACAATGCAAAGGACAGGGCAATGCACACAAGTGTGCATACATTAAATGTTTATTTGTGTACTATTTCAGTTGCTTATGACATTTTTTATAGCAGTTAGGTGTTTGAAATACATAATAACTGATTCATGCAACTCTCAAACAAAACATATGATACAATAATCTGCAAAACATAACATACTTTGCTGTCTAGGCTAAAGACGTCAAGTAGTACAACAGTGAAAAACACACGTGCCTTGAAGATAAGAATCAATCAACACTTAATTACATGTGTAGTTCAACAGCCTCCAATTACACTCTGTATTCAACTCCTAGGAGGAAAATTATTAGTTGGCACAATGTAAATGTATCTGTTACATAACAATGCATAACTTAAAATGTCACTATCACACTGTCAAACAGAACTGTGTGCAAGACAGTAAGCTCTAGTCCACTACTGTTCCGATGGTGAAATGTATGAAAATGTACAGTCATATACCTTAATGTTTCTTATTACTTATATCCCTCACATGTTGTAACAGCCTAGGTCAAAAACATTTAATACCCCTCCCCCATAAAATGTCTTACAACGGCATATAACCGTGTTCTCCATACACTGACCTTCAAACTGAACAGGGTCACATATGTTTGTCCAGCTGTAGCCCTTATATATATATATATATATATATATATATATATATATATATATATATATATAGACCCTATCCCACAATTTGTGTGGGAGTCCACAACATCACTGGAATGATAGCAAGAATGTCAGCACTAAATAATGATAGATCATACCTATCAACCTTTGACTGCATGACATCTGGACAAAGCCTGGTATATAGGTGGAGGACAGAGGCTGAAACACAAGGCTATATTTGAAATATTGCTGTTATACACTGTGAAAGTTGCTGGTATTACAGGATTGGTTGCAACATACCCTTACTCAGGAATATGAAGTCAGAAACACAAATAGATGTTGCCATGTACTGATAACACTCATCAGAGAGAATAGCACTGATATGTCAGGGACAAGACCTGTGTGGTGAACAGACAAAATAACAGCCAATCATCTGGCCAACATGTAGATAGGCCCACTGTTGAGAGCTATGCAAACAGACGGCATTCCATGCAAACCTAGCATGTATACACAAACCCTGTAAAACCAGCAGTATTCAAAGCATATAACAGCAGTACTCACACACTGTCCCTAGGTCTGGAACATTATACAAACATGTAGTTGGCCTGTGTCCACAAGTCCCATTGTAAGAGGTATTGCTACCTGCTGTCTGTAACACCACTGCCCAAACACAGGAAGGATGTCTTCCATACAGGAAAGGTAAAGGGACAACACCCACATGATGTAGTCATTTATAGTAGTGGGTTGCTATGACATTGGTTATTGGAAGAACTACACAGCTGGCTGCATGCAATTAGCAAGTGGGGAACACCAACTGGTGCAGAGGACATCACCTGATCATGAGCATCACTTACAAAAGCCATGCTGCAACCTATTCAAACCAGGTCGATCCCTGTAGTGAAGACAGAGAGAGATAGAGAGAGAAATAAAAAAAAGACAAACACAAAAATAATGCTAAAAAAAACAAAAAATAATACCAAAAAAAAACAAACAAGGAAGACATCCAACTGGTATACAGAAGAGAGCACAATAATAAAAAGGTATGTGAAATATGTCAGCATGTAATTGAATGTAGTACTTGGTCTGTAATAATGGGATAGATGATGTTGAAAGAATTATATGTGCCATCAAGACTTGCTGTAATGATGTCCTGCTAAACAACTGCTATGGACATAGCATCTGGCCCTGTGGGCAGTGGACCATACCTATCAACTGTGCAGATCTGCACAGAATGTCAAGATTTAAGCCATCATAGCATTTTTTCTGTTCCTCCAAACATCTATATTAGTCCGGCAAATAGCTGAAGGTGGAAGTAATGAAGTCATGACAGCATATGAGTTTTAGACCCCAGCACCTTCAGAGCAGTCATGGTAATGTGAAATGTATCATGCACAAAGTTCATAGGTTTGTAATAGGCATATCTATGATCTGTCCCTATATATCCCCCATGTTAGACTTTGTCCACATGTAATGCTCTGTTTTGTAGCAAGGCAGAACAGCTGTGGAGGAAGGAGGTTCAGATGGTGGATCTGATGTTTGAATGCACTCTCTCTCCCTCTCTGTATATATATATATATATATATATATATATATATATATATATATATATATATATATATATATATACATACACACACACACACACACACACATATATATATATATATATATATATATATATATATATATATATATATATATATATATGTAAACACACAACCCAGGTACAGATGGAGGGAACAGCAAATAACAAATTCAGCAAGTAGCAAATTCAAATGCATTACATAACAGCAGAAATCAGTTGAAGCAAAATGAATCCACCGTCAAACAGTAATCCATAAAACAAATTTATTAACAGTTGTGAGCGCTTTTGCGGTCCTGCCGCTTCTTCAGATGAAACAAAAACAAAGACAGTTACCAAAATTCATTTAAATGCAAGATTTAAAAAACATCACTTCCTGTCTCAATGAGATCACATCCTTAACAAAGCTAACTAATGCAATCACAGTTACCAAAATTCATTTAAATACAAGATTTAAAAAACATCACTTCCTATCCCAATGAGATCACATCCTTAACAAAACTAATGCAATCACAGGGTAAAGCAACAGCTAGTAAAGGCATATAGCAGGAATTATAGAAATGATCTAATAGATCTAGCTTTCAGAGATGGTCTCAATGAAACACATTCATTGAGACCTCTATCCCGGTGTGCTACTAGCCGGAGAATCCACTTAGTCTCTGCAGCTTCAGTATAATTAACTAAATCACCGCCCCTCAGACTGATAGGCTGAACATGCAGTACCTGAAATAGAAAGGTATGGTTAGCAAATTAAAGCATATGTTTCGCTATGGCACTACAAGAATCAGATCTAGCATAACAATATAGGTGGTCCCTAACCCGTTCCCTAAGGGACCTATTGGATTTACCCACATAGAACATAAAACAAGACTGACAGCAAGCTACATAAACTATATTGCGAGTGTTGCAGTCAGAGTGACATCTGATCTCCCATAACCTACCATCATTGGGGTTACGAAAAAATTGCGATGTGTCTATGTGGATACATTGAGGGCATGAACCACATTTCTTGGTACCATAGTCTAAAATCTCACCACTCAAACCATTCCCTATGATCAAATTAGGGAAACACAGCTGTTGCTTCAGATTCTTGGAATTACTAAAGACATAGCGTGGGCAATTTCCTACAATCGCTTGAGTGTCCCTATCTACAGTTAAAATATTCCAATTGTCAAATATAACCTTCTGAACCAGAGGCATGTTCTTAGCAAGGGGCATTACAATAGGTATTTGTTTTGTATCTCCCTGTGACTTATGAAGAGGGTATGTGCGATGATAGTTGGAATAATACGGTCTGCCAACATTAGATCTAAGTTTAATGACATCATTACAAATAAAATTAACTTGATCATGGCGATAGCCTCTGTCTTGAAAATGATCCTTTAACTTAAGTAGCTCAGATTGAAACAAAGTGTCCTCAGAGCAAAGGCGCGAAACTCTAAGTGCCTGTCCTCTAATAATGTTACCAAATGTTCTAGGATGATGCATGCTATCAGAGGACAAATATGAGGCTGTGTGACAGGGTTTCCTAAAAGCTTTAGTTTTAAGAGCCCCATCTTCCCTGTAAACTGTAACATCTAAATAATTAATCGCCACCATTGAATGTTCTAGTGTAAACTTCAAAAATCCATCTAAGCTGTTAATATATTCAAAAAACTGTAAAAGAGAATCAGTAGTACCACGCCAAAGGAGAAAGAGGTCATCCACAAATCGTCTATAGAAGACGATATGTGGACAGGTCAGGATGACCTCTCTCTCCCATGCCACCGTAACAAGGTTGGCGTAAGAATTGGCACAACTTGTGCCCATGGCAATGCCAGTAGATTGCTTATAAACCTTGTCTAAAAACATAAAGTAATTATTCTCTAGCACTGTTTCAAGAATTAAACCCAAAAAATCAGCTTCAGTTGTTGATAAAGTTTCATATAACAATTTCCTGACCAAGTCAACGCCACTATTGTTGGGTATACACAAAAATAATGACGTGACATCCATGGTCACTAGTTCCAAGCCATCCACGATGCCATATTCATTAGCAAACTCAAACAAATCACATAGAAAATGACCAGTATCTTTCAAGACATACTTGTTGCGGGCTAGTATCAACTTAAGCTTAGAATCTAAATAAACAGAGATAGGCTCGGTGAGCCTTCCCTCACCCGCAACAATAGGTCTAAAAGGAGGTTTTTTAGCATCTTTATGAATTTTTGGGTGGCCATTTATACGAGGTATCAAAGGGAAATCAACCAGAAAAAAATTATGTAAATCATCAGTTATAATACCAAGAGATTTACATTCAAGTAGCATATTATGTATGTTACCAAAAGAGATTTCAATGTCAGTAAATGAAGCAATTTCATAGGCATCAGTTTCAAGCATGGCTAGCATAGACTCAATATAAAATACTCTGTCCATCACTACCGCACGACCACCCTTATCCGCAGGTCGTATAATGATCTCATTGTTCTTTTTTAGCAGAGAAAAGCTTTGAACTCTATAGCATTCAAGTTGTCGGGTATATCTAATGCTCCAGACTTAAAGTCATGATGAAGATCATTCTCAACACCTTTTAGAAATAGTTCCAAGTTTGGCCGTAAATGTGGATTCATTAAGCTTTTCTTTCTAAAACCATGCTCACCTGTATATGGATTGTCTTTATACAGAAGTTTCAAGTTTATGTTCCTGATAAATAGTCTAATAGCAAGCAGAAAATCGCTGATGTCAAGTTTCCTGCTGGGAATAAAAGATAGCCCCTTGCTGAGAACAGAGACTTCAGCTGCGGAAAGAACATGACTGGAAATCTTCCAGACTAATGAGGTAGACCCCACCTCTGTGCATGAACTGGATAATGAAGTTCTGCATTCGAATCCCGACATTTGGCACCAATCCTCGGTTCCTGATCTAACGATCTTTTCCTGCCCATGCGAATCGGAAATGGGGCAGTTGGAAAATCCTGCGCATCATTACTACGTAATTTATCTAGTTGAATCTTACGTCGTACCACAGTACTGGTACGAGCAGTTGCCTCTTCAGGCAAACCTGGTGATGTTAAACGTGTTTCCGCTGGTGTAAAATACACCGAAGTCACCAACTTCGGAGTATTGGAGACATCTCTTAATTGATCATTAATGGTACTATCTTCCTTGTTATTTAGATCAATAGATGGCCTTACTGCACAGCTATCATTAGCCATGTCATGATTTACTATATTAACATCAGTGGTCGTAGTACCCACTTTATGATGTACTTGAGAGTCCAGTGTCAAAGCCTCTTTATTATTGCCATTAGACTTAAGAGAGACGGTTGTTCTAGGCCATACAAAAACGTTGTTATTCTCAAAGTCTCTCTTATCTCTTAGCAATTTCTTCTTCTTCTGTGCTAAAAGATTGGTTCCATAGCGATTAGTACGATCCAAAAGCTCCTGTAAAAATATGTCAGTGGTGTCACTACCAATCAGACGCACTAACTGTTTCTGTTGTTCACCAATGCTGTCCAGCAACTCAATTTCTTTAGGATTGAAAAATTCTATTAAGAGTTGCATATATGCTGCACTAGCTTGCAAGGTTATTCTTTGCCATTTTAGCAAAAGCTCAGGAAATGTATTGCTGTAGGTAGGCATGTTTAGGATACGAAGTCCCCTAGGAACCACTTTACAATGAAGACTTGCTTCTAAATGGTGTCGCTGGCATTGGAGTCGTTTAAACTTAAAGAGATTGTTCTCGATATCTCTCTTCAATTGCCTGACAAGAATTTCATTGTCTGCATTAACCTCCTCTGATTCTGGTAGTAAAAAGTCATTTGAGGTCAGAAGAGGATTAGCAATGTCTTTTAATATATCCTCTAGCGGACCTACAGACCCAAACCGGACCTCTTCAACATTAATGTCCAATGCACCATTAACTGCCATCCCTTCCATCAAAAACCAAAATGAATAAAACTCAAACCAAGCCCGTGAAGAATATGTAAACACACAACCCAGGTACAGATGGAGGGAACAGCAAATAACGAATTCAGCAAGTAGCAAATTCAAATGCGTTACGTAACAGCAGAAATCAGTTGAAGCAAAATGAATCCAATGTCAAACAGTAATCCATAAAACAAATTTATTAACAGTCGTGAGCGCTTTCGCGGTCCTGCCGCTTCTTCAGACCAAACAAAAACAAAGACAGTTACCAAAATTCATTTAAATACAAGATTTAAAAAACATCACTTCCTGTCTCAATGAGATCACATCCTTAACAAAGCTAACTAATGCAGTCACAGTTACCAAAATTCATTTAAATACAAGATTTAAAAAACATCACTTCCTATCCCAATGAGATCACATCCTTAACAAAACTAACTAATGCAATCACAGGGTAAAGCAACAGCTAGTAAAGGCATATAGCAGGAATTATAGAAATTATCTAATAGATCTAGCTTTCAGAGATGGTCTCAATGAAACACATTCATTGAGACCTCTATCCCGGTGTGCAGCTAGCCAGAGAATCCACTTAGTCTTTGCAGCTTCAGTATAATTAACTAAATCACCGCCCCTCAGACTGATAGGCTGAACATGCAGTACCTGAAATAGAAAGGTATGGTTAGCAAATGAAAGCATATGTTTGTCCTCTGATAGCATGCATCATCCTAGAACATTTGGTAACATTATTAGAGGACAGGCACTTAGAGTTTCGCGCCTTTGCTCTGAGGACACTTTGTTTCAATCTGAGCTATTTAAGCTAAAGGATCAGTTTCAAGACAGAGGCTATCACCATGATCAAGTTAATTTTATTTGTAATGATGTCATTAAACTTATATCTAATGTTGGTAGACCGTATTATTCCAACTATCATCGCACATACCCTCTTCATAAGTCACAGGGAGATACAAAACAAATACCTATTGTAATGCCCTTTGCTAAGAACATGCCTCTGGTTCAGAAGGTTATATTTGACAATTGGAATATTTTAACTGTAGATAGGGACACTCAAGCGATTGTAGGAAATTGCCCATGCTACGTCTTTAGTAATTCCAAGAATCTGAAGCAACAGCTGTGTTTCCCTAATTTGATCATAGGGGATGGTTTGAGTGGTGAGATTTTAGACTATGGTACCAAGAAATGTGGTTCATGCCCTCAATGTATCCACATAGACACATCGCAATTTTTTCGTAACCCCAATGATGGTAGGTTATGGGAGATCAGATGTCACTCTGACTGCAACACTTGCAATATAGTTTATGTAGCTTGCTGTCAGTCTTGTTTTATGTTCTATGTGGGTAAATCCAATAGGTCCCTTAGGGAACGGGTTAGGGACCACCTATATTGTTATGCTAGATCTGATTCTTGTAGTGCCATAGCGAAACATATGCTTTAATTTGCTAACCATACCTTTCTATTTCAGGTACTGCATGTTCAGCCTATCAGTCTGAGGGGCGGTGATTTAGTTAATTATACTGAAGCTGCAGAGACTAAGTGGATTCTCCGGCTAGCAGCACACCGGGATAGAGGTCTCAATGAATGTGTTTCATTGAGACCATCTCTGAAAGCTAGATCTATTAGATAATTTCTATAATTCCTGCTATATGCCTTTACTAGCTGTTGCTTTACCCTCTGATTGCATTAGTTAGTTTTGTTAAGGATGTGATCTCATTGGGATAGGAAGTGATGTTTTTTAAATCTTGTATTTAAATGAATTTTGGTAACTGTGATTGTATTAGTTAGCTTTGTTAAGGATGTGATCTCATTGAGACAGGAAGTGATGTTTTTTAAATCTTGTATTTAAATGAATTTTGGTAACTGTCTTTGTTTTTGTTTCGTATGAAGAAGCGGCAGGACCACGAAAGCGCTCACGACTGTTAATAAATTAGTATTATGGATTACTGTTTGACGCTAGATTCATTTTGCTTCAACTGATTTCTGCTGTTACGTAACGCATTTGAATTTGCTACTTGCTGAATTTGTTATTTACTGTTCCCTCCATCTGTACCTGGGTTGTGTGTTTACATATTCTTCACGGGCTTGGTTTGAGTTTTATTCATATATACATATATATATATATATATATATATATATATATATATATATATATACATATATACATTTCCCTACTGTAGACTGAGTGTGCTGCATGAAATGTTTGAGAAAACATCACACATATCTGCAGCTCAGATGGCTTAGTGGTAAATTTCTGTGGTTATTGTGTGTGGGTCCTGGGTTAGACACTTGCAAGGGCTGATATTTTTTTTTTGCTGGCAAGAACAAGGGCTGTTGGACACAGAGTGATTAAGGCACTTTTAAGCAATTGTAAGCGGGTGCAAAATGGAAAGTTATGTATGGTGTGAAATTCTTTTTGGAAACAGATTGCCCGTTTTTTAAGGTGAGAGTGGGATGTTGGGGAAGGATAGTAGGTATATTTGGGGAGGTAGGTTAGGTCAGAAGACAGACAAGACAGCATACAGGGGCAGTATATGACACATGTGGGGAGTAAACACCTTGGACGGGGAGGGGTGTTGCCCATGATTCCCCAAATGGAAACAGTGGGACTGAGGTCCCCACCCATGGGCAGTCACCACTGCACCTTCTCGGCCCTGAAGATGGCTGTGCTGGGGCTGAGCAGGAGGGGCAGGCTGACCCTGTAATTGCACCATGAGACCCTCAAGCTGGAATAGCAGATCTCCCAATTCTCTGCAGAGCTCCCTATGCACCAAACCCTGGACCTGACTTCAGGTGACAGGATTCTGTCCTTGCCCACTTCCAGGGGGGGGGGTGAGGTTGTTCCACCTGAAGGCAGTGCAGGACCAGCAGATGATGAGGTCACAGGGTGTACCCTAGATGTGCTGGGGCCTGGTGCCACGGCCAGATGAGGTGTGAGAGGTGGGTCCACTGGAAACAGCCTTCCCAAACATGCTATTGTGTAGCAGTTTTAGAACATATTTGGGTTAGTAATAGTCAACACAATCCAGGATTAGTTATAACAGCATGCATAGATATTCGCATTAACCCAGAATACTAGATTTAGAACAGTTGTATAGCAAACAGAACACATGCACATATGGAACCACAGTGGCCATTGCAACGGCATGCAGGTTACATTGATAGCAACAGGCCACCAACGACAGCATTTCAACATGGAACATGAATAGAAACACATTTTAATATTTGTTGAACAATAGGATATATGTCCCAACAGTAGGTTTGGTGTAAACATACCCATTGATTTGTGTGCTTAGATTATTGTTGCAAATATGGTGGGGGAGGGGGGGATGTCAATTAACAACTATTATATCTTTGCAGTATGAGGTCCGCTGTCCTTTTTTCCTGTTTATGTCTTCCAGGTAAAATCTCCTATGAATATCTCCCTGCATATACACCCCAGGAAAATGATTATCATAAACTTCATTGTACTACATCACGGAGCCCTATTTGGATGCAGGGCCCATGATCTGCAGGAGAGGACCACCCTGAGGAATGAGCTCATCCATAGGGTAAATGATGTCAGCGGGCATAATCACAGTTATGAGCAGGTGCGGCATTGTGGCACTGATCTCATCCACCATGCCCATCAGTGTGCTGCTGCAGTTCGGAGGGACCAGCTAGCCACAGGTGGGGGTCATGCCATCCAGTCCCCACTGACACATGCTGAGGAGCTCCTTGCCAGCCTTGGGGCACCCACCCACCCACCAGCCAAGCCAGGAACCTGGTGATAGCATTGTGGAGGTGAGTGCCACTCACACAATGGATGAGGAGTGTGCAGTAAGGCACCAGGGCACATTAGTAGACCACTGTTGCTTATCCATCTTCATCTGTAAAGTATCTTCATTCATATGTCAGATAACATAGTCTGTTGCTGCAGTGTAGTAATGAACAAATGTGCATAATCTCTAGTATTGTGTGTTTGTACTGCTGATGTACTGAAATGCTGCTCCCACCCTGTACCAATGCCACAGGTGTGGCTACTGACATTACATCTCTCGCACAACTATGTAGGTCCCTCTGGTATACAACTGGGGCAGCAGCCTGTAGCTGGTGAGTATAGATTTGTTTTTTTTCTGTTTTGCCAATACACCAACCATGTTATGGCCATGGTATTTGCCATGCACATATTTAACACACCTACCCATAATGCATGCTGTACATGTTTACTTATTGTTGATGTTAACTGCACTGCATCCCAGTGGTCATCATGGTGGCATATCTGAAGGGTATGTAAGAGTCCTGCAGTATATCTTACAACATGTCAGTTCAAGATATGTGGACAGAGATGAACATAATAGTGGGACAAATGGCCTACAGTAGAGACATGTCTGAAACATTACCCTTATACAGTGGCTACAACAGTGTATACACCACTTTTACAATGGCAGCTGTTACAAATCTACACAATGGCAAATCACAATACCACATTCCACACCTTTTACAACCTGTAATGTGATCCTAACATGAGCAATGAATATGTAAAATGGAATCCTGTGTTAGGAGAACAAATATGGGGAATACATACCTTAACAAACACTGGAAGCATATGTTTGCACACACTCCAAATAACATATTGTGGAGGCAGTTTTTGAGGTACTGACAGCATTCACTCTTATTTTGTACACGCATTATATCAAGTACAGAGCCTCAATGTCACACCAAGTAATGGTCTGCTGCCCAAGAAGTATGTCCGTGACATTTGTCCACTCACCTGCAACAGAGGCAGCCGTGGCTTGCACACATCTTACAAACCATGGAATGGATCCCTTATCCGAAAGATAGCACTCAGGAGTGGGAGAAGTAGCCTTACCCCACCATTGCATATACCATGGCAAACAGTGCAGACAGTCATGTATGTGACTGAAATATGGGACACTAATTTAGAAAATAAACAGATGCCTATCCAAGACAGATGACAACACATGTTGCAAACTGGTCATGGAGGCTGCCCAGCAACATGCAGCAACACTGAGGGACTTGCAGGAATGTTTAGCAAGTACTGCCTGTGCAGTACATGTGTTGACAATCACCTGGAATCTGCATAAGGGTGGCCTATGGGTTAGGGTAATCAGATGGAAGAGTTTTTCCACAGGAAACATCATCCAGGGATCTCTACAGGTAGCATATCCATAACATCAAGTCTCCCAAAGGCATGTGTTGAAATGTGTAATGGTGTACTGAGACCAAGGCTAAAACCTACAGACAGTATTAATAAAGATACATGTGGTGCACAAGCAACACCTCACTCCACCTCAAGCCCACCATCCCATCTTTACCTTGCTGATACCAGTGTACACCTTTAAGTTTGCTGTTCATTAGCAGGAAATAGGCTGGTAGACATGGTGTTCTGAATTTGGAGCACTGCAAAATTACACTCGTGTGGCCCATAGTTGTCAAGCATCTGCAATAAGGCTGAGGATGGGGAGAGGTATCATCCTGAAACACAACAGTGAACTGAAGCATACATCCAAAGCTCACTAAGAATGGCTGTATCTGAACACAGTCAAGGTCATAAATTGTGCCATACATAACCCTGACTACACAGCAATAGTGAAGGCATTGTGTGACCTCCAAGGGCTGTGCACATGAGTTGACCTTGCAGTCCGGCAGAGTTGGGGGACAATTTTAGGGCAGAGTGACCAAATAATGGCAAGTGAAGATGGGCCATGTTAGTATACCCCTTCCAGGAATAGTGACTGCTGTAGTTCACTTAACAGGTGCTGCAACAAACCATTGTGTTAAGGGTGTGTACACTTATGCAACCCACATATTGTATGCATCTCAATCAGCATCTGCATGACTAGCACATTTGTTTGATACTGTATTTGATTGCACAGGTCATATGTCACATATCAGGTGTATGTAATGTTAACATATGCAGTATTGTGGCCCCATTGCATATCATGGATGAGGCTGGCATGTCAACAAGGGTGTGAACTCTCCTCATAGCCACAGTAAACTTTGAAGGTTGTCAGTGCAATCTGATTTTATTGCTCATACATGCACTACTGATGATGAGATCTGCAAATCAGAGGTCAGGCATTAACTATTGACATCTGTCCTCATATCATCCCAGGAATGTGTCAGACAAACACATAGGGGCTGTGAGCAACAGAGCAAACATAACTGCCACAGATATACACATTCAGCAGTGGTGTGTACAGTCGTGAGGTATGGTGCACAGTACATGCCAGGGTGATGAACAGGTGTACATGGGTGCAGTGAGTTC
Source organism: Protopterus annectens (assembly GCF_019279795.1). Lineage (NCBI taxonomy): Eukaryota > Metazoa > Chordata > Ceratodontiformes > Protopteridae > Protopterus > Protopterus annectens. The sequence goes on along the minus strand of NC_056740.1, from coordinate 507,793,029 downwards.
CAGGGGAAAGGGCATCACCTACTAACACAACTCATGCATCACAGAGCTGTATAATGTTGGTAACAAGGATTGAGTGTAGCTGCAGTGCATACTGTTGAGTGCCATATGTCTTGCATGTTGACTGTTGGGTAATGATAGGTCTGTGTAATATCTTTGTGCCACCACACCTGTAAGTGTGTGCGTGTGTGTGTGTGTGTGTGTGTGTGTGTGTGTGTGTGTGTGTGTGTGTGTGTGTGTGTGTAGAGGTAAGCAATGACATACAGGTCTTAAATTACATTTTTTGTTTTCCCCTCACAAGTGGAGAGGTGGGTCAGGGTCCCTCCAGCAGGCAAACTAATGTTAGTGTCCATAAAGACTCTAACAATGATGATAGGTATAATGAGGTACAGGCAGTGTTGCCAGGGGCTGAAGATGTGCCATTGGTTGACATCCCACTTTTATATACACCATCCCTGCACACAGTCACAAGGCCTATACATACCCCATCACCAGTGGCCATAGATGAGGGACAGTTGGCGGGTGGTAGCATGGGACAGGACAGTGTGGTGACTATGGCAAGTGTGTCTGTACACAGCAGCAATAGCTGAATGACTGGCGAGGTACCACACAGGCAGATGTACAGGGGTGCTCATGGGAGGGCTGCTGGCCATCATGCCCATGGCAGAAGTCCCACAGCAGGTGTCACCAGACGCATGTTTCGGGCCATCATGGAAGCACAAGCACGTATGGAAATTTACACCAGACAGAGTCTGAGGCTCCAGAGGGCTACTCATTCTGCTTTACTTGACAACATCCGTGATCTTACAGGTGCCCACCATTATTTTGCAGAGGTCCTGGATAGATGGTTGGGTGAAATGGTGGGAATCCTTGACTGTGTGTTTTCTGCATTAGAGCATATGGTGGTAGTAGGATGACAGCCACATGGGTGTAAGTCAGCAACACCAACAGGTGGCGGTCAAAGTGGATGTGCAACAAGTCACAGCCGCTCCGGTAGTGGCAATACCAGCACCAGCACTGCAGGGGGGGGGTGCTGTCCATATCACAATATGGCAGGCCACATGCACATGGTCCTTGCTGGTCCCAACAGGAATGCGGATTCAGTGGACATTTGTCATCATCAGGGGAGAATAGCATATCTGGGCTTCTACCTGTTAGTACCCATGGAACCCCTGGCAGGCGCAGTTCTCTTGTCTGTGGCTGGACACGGTGAACTGTACACCCTGCCATGTATGGTCTGCAGCTGTCCAACAAACCCCAGTATAGGGCAACCACATGGCAGAACTGTGTGCATACATACACATACACATCACCAACACAGCTAGGGCAAGTCCATACCTACACACACACCACATCTGCACAGCCCAGTTGATAAAGAACCCCCTAACACACACACACATGATGTCAACTAAACAGCTCAGCCTAGGTATCTGGCAAACCCACAACACACTCTGTGCATATGATGATACCTGTACCACATCCCTGTCATCCATACCATCGATGAAGGGGCATGCTAATATGGTTCTGATGCATGGGGTGAATGTACTAAGGTTAGCAATGTAATGCTCTTTAACATGTTTGTAGCTGGAAAGTTTAATGCTTACATGTCAGGGTGTGTAGCTGTCCAGCCATGGTGCATTATAGCTGTTATTAACACCGACTGATTGTGGTCTCCATAATGTAGTCACTTTATGTTGTAGGTGTCTATGTGTCAGCAGGATGTTGGTCTGCTGTTGTTTCCTACAAGGGGTATGGCACTGTGGTGACGCATTGACTGTGTCATATCCTGGGTACAGCTGGACACAAGTAACAGGTCTGTATAACAGTTACTGTATGTACCACATGGTTGATAGGTCTGATGGGGTGTATACAGGTGAGTGCATGGTGGCTGATGTCAGCAATGGAAACCGTACTGGGTGGCACACACCAAACGTTTGTGAATAACACACACACATACACACACACACACACACACACACACACACACACACACACACACACACACACACACACAGAAGTTTTGGTATTGATGCAATACACAGAGAATACTGTATACATGGATGTACTTAAATTTGCAGTGAACTTATTTTGGCCTACGTAATTCCACCAAGACAAAATAGGCAAAGCATCACATCAGTAAATAATCAGTCTGCCAGTTTAATTTCATTGATGATGGTACTGGCAGGGTATATGTCCTCTTCCTCAATGAAGTGCAATCCTGGAGTTGGTAAACATAGGTGTGCTGGTGTGGGTGGCACAGCCCTCCACTTTGGAGGGTGTGGGGTGGTGTAGAACCACACATAGTGTGACTAACAACTACTTAACCTGTTAACATAAACTGTACAGTATTACAGGAGACTAACCGGGGGCATACGCACAACAATAACCCCAATGAGGGTGGCTGTGCCCACAACATCCACACCCAACTATATATACCAACTCCAGTACCGCTGTACAGTTGAACAGTGGGGAAGAGGGCATTTACACATCTACTACTAGTTTTGATGGAATTAATTTCCACAAGATGATTCTTTTGAAATGTTAGCTTTTGCCAGTCAGTTCTTGGACAGATGATCTCATGGGACATGTATTTTCTGCAAACTGAAGTAGATTCCTTCACATACACACACACACTTACTTGGAAACACTGAGAGTAGAACCCCAACCTAGGTACTTATTGCTACTAATGTGTTTGGCCTTAATTGCAAACACCACAAAGCTTTTAGGATGAGGTGTGTCCCAAGTTTCTTGTTAAGTGAAGAACATCACCAGGCCTTGTACAGTATGGTAATGAGGAATGTACTGGGTGTTAATGAACAATACATAGTATGACATACTGTCTTATACACACTGACAAACAGATGACAGTCATAGACACATCTGAGAGACCAGGGTTTATCAGTGCTAACTATCTTGTCAGTGAGCACTTTCTGTTACAGAGAATTTGAACACAGCACATGCATCATTGGGCTGGATAGTGTAATCAGTTACCTGTATGGTTGATGATGACAGTGGTCCTCATACAGTGGTCCTTGGGGCGTGTACTGGGGTTACCATGCTGTAAAGACAGTATACCTAGCACACACACCCCATATTGGATATTTTACTCACTGAAACCCATGATAATGCTCTGACATACCCACAATCACACATTGACCGGGACTGCAATACAACCCCTTGTCTATCTAATCAGTGCTACTACAGGGATATGCATTTATTGCACGTGCCACAGGGATAGTAGGGTGAGGGTTTGTCATGGCTCTCCTAATGTCAATAACATCACTATCCCTTATAATGTATGGCAAAGTGTACTGTATTTGGAGAATGTGGCCTCAGAATGCTGTCTCGTACAAATATACACACTCACACACATACACACACTTGCCAGGACTCAGAGGGTAACCCACACCTATCTACCCATTTGTACAACAGTGTTATGCTTGGACTGCAAGCTCCAGGTAGCCCATAGGGTAAAGAGTGTAACAAGATACATTTAATGTCAATTACTGCAGCAGCCATTTCTAACTATGGCAATGGGGGGTGTAGTGGGTGAGAAGGCTCTCAGGGTATTATCAACTACAAGTTTACAAACACACAGACACTGTTATTCTCAGCAATGCACACTGACACATTTGTCAGTACTGGGGTCCATAGGTGCAGGCATTCCTAAGTGTGTACCAAGCTAATGTCCATGGAGAGATGAGAAGAGTAGGGGATGTGGGTACACTGGTATCATGTCACCTGACATTTGTCAGCAGGCCATCTATCAACTGATGCCACTTGAGTGATTCCCAGGGTGACAGTTAAATGCAACATCCAGTCATTTGGTTTTCTCTTGCAGAGGGCCAGTGAGGTGCTCTAATTGACATGTATGCAACATATGTTACATAACATGGCCAATGTCTGGGTTGCAGACCTGTACCCAAGCATGTTCTGTTGACTGCGGTAGTCTAGTTGAGGTATCCATGGCATGTGGTGCATACAGGGTGGGGTTTCCTAGCCGTAGCATTCTTAACACAGCTGGGCAGACATGTCAGTGTCAGTTAAGCACAGATTGCCTGTAAGCAGCCAAGATGGATACTTGACATCTGCACATCTTTACAGAGGACAGACAGAAATCAGCTAGCCAACAGGTTATGCATTTGGATGAATGTTTTCATAGACAGACGTCTGACACTGATAGGTGTGCCATTACTACATAACTGCAGATCTCAATGACATGTCCTATACACATAGTAGTCTACAGTTAATATCCACATATCAGATAAATATCCAGTAGCAAATATTTAATAACATACAGCTCACACACCAAGAACATGATAGTCAGTATTCAGAGTCCAAATAAAACTTGAAAAATACCAATGTAGAACCTTAAACACCCAACGATGAGCCACAATCAAAAAAGCCACACTCAGACAATAAATTTAGTGTTTTCATCCACTTTTTAATACTGTGAACTTCATCAGAAACATCACATATGACCTTACCCCTTCCTTTTATAATAAATTACCTTAAATAGGAAATGACATCTTAAAATGCCAGTTGATACCAATAATGCATAAAAGCTGTATAAAAATACACACACACACACACACACACACACACATATATATATATATATATATATATATATATATATATATATATATATATATATATATACATATATCTATATATATATAAATGTTAACAAGATAACTTCAATTATACATATCCAACATATAAAATTTATCTATATGTTAAAAAACATTTTAAATTTATAACTTCATTTAAACCAGGTGCCATGTCTGCACCCAGCAATAGTTGCCAAAATGCTTCCTTGCATTCTAACACATTATTTAAATCACCAGCAAATAAAGCCTTGTCCACATTATCTAATACAAAAAATTCAACCTTTTTGAATTCTTGACATAAAAGTGCATGCCTAGCTAATGAATTAGTCTTGTCTTTTTTCTTTACAGCCAGATTGTGTTCGTATATTCTACGTTTTAAACTTCTCTTTGTTTTGCCAATATAACAACTTTTACATGATGTACAAGTGGCTGTGTAAACTACATAATCACTATTACAGTTATAGTCATTTTTAGCCCAAAAAGTTTCTTTAGTGTGACCTATGGTGAAAAAGGATGAATTACTTATGAACCTACATTGTTTACAATTTTTGCAACTATAAGTGCCCTTTTTGTTAGTACATGTAAGACTATTACTAGTGATCTTCTCCTTTCCGGATTCTAACATGTACTTGATGTTAATTATTTTTTTGTAAGTAAATCTTGGTGCCATTCCTAATATGGCCACTAACTCCTTGTTTCCAAGACTTATTCTCCAGTTGTTCTCTATTATATATTTGATGCGCCACATTTCACTAACTATTGGTATAGGAAATGCTGTCTTATATTCATTTGCTTCTCCTGTAAAGTACCTGTATTTTTGTAATTCACTGGACCAACCATCACATCTTTAGAATGCAAAAATTGGTTTACCTTCCCCACCTCTTAATACCATAACTTCACATTCAATTCTTTTCAAACAATCTTGATCATAACCTCTATTTATAAAGAGTGACCTCAAAAATAAAACTTCCTTTTGGAAGACTTCATTGTCAGAAGTTAATCTACTCAGTCTTATGATTTGTCCTTTTGTAACTCCTTTTTTCATATGTGGGGGATGCAAACTATCTTTATGTAAATACTGATTAGCAAAAAAAGGTTTTCTATAAGTTTTACTTGTAAATTCTTTTCTCTCATAGTCTATACCTAAATTTAAATCCAAAAAAATAATTTTCTCTCCAAATCCACTGATCTTGAATTGCAAAAATTCAGTGGTTAAATTTAGGTCCATAACAAATTCTACAAATTCTTGATACTTCCCTGTCCATAGGAAAAACAAATCATCTATGTATCTGTAATAGATGTCCACCTTACTAAAGCTAGAGTGTAACTTTAGAAATTTGGATTTCCAATTAGCCATGAATAAATTGGCAAAAGCGGGAGCTACCCTTGCCCCCATTGCTACTCCTTAAAGTTGCTTATACAACACTTTTTTGAAACTGAAAAAGTTGTTATCTAAAACTAAATCCATTAAACCACAGATGGTGTTGATTTTTTCACCAGGAAAATCTGTATTTCTAGTCAAGTACTCTCTAAGGTACTCAATACCTCTTTCTTGATCTATTGAAGTGTATAGATTTTTACATCCAAGGTTCCAAAATAAATTGGTTTATTTGTAATAACATACTCTCTCAAAATCTCTAGCAAATGCCAGGAATCCCTAAGGTAATGTTTAGATTTTTGAACTACCGGATTAAGAACACAATCCAACCATATAGATATATTTTCAGTTTTGGATTGTTTGGCTGAGATGATAGGCCTAAATGGTGGATTTTTGTCATTGTTTTGAATTTTAGGAATACCAAAGAATGATGCCATTTTAGGTTGTTCAACTGATAGAAAATTGTAACTATTGTTGTCTATTTCTCCCTGACAAAACATATCAAAAAGTGTAACATCCAATTTTTATAACTTTTGATTTATTTGCTCATAATTTACCCTTCTATATACATCTACTTCCTTTAACATCAACTCTATTGAATTTTCATAATCTTTTGTAGTCACAATGACTATTTTACCACCTGTATCTGCCCTCATTGTTCTAATGTCAGGGTTTTTACTTAAAGTGCGTAAGGCTTGGCATTCTGCTGTAGACAGATTTTTTTCTTTATTCCAATAGGTTATCTTTCTAAATTCATTTTCACATATGTTCTGAAATACCTGCAAAGTAGTTTGCAGGGGAGGATTAAATGTACTGGGCTTACTGGGTGTATCTATGCTAGTTACATTGTTGGATTGCAATACATCCTGCATAATGTAACTTAAATTTAACTTTCTTAGGTATAATCTAAAGTCAATTAACAGTTTGCCCACATTCATCCCACATGTGGGAATGAATGAAAAATCCTTTTTTCAAAACATTTTCTGCTTCTAAAGGAAGGGGAATGTCTGTTAAATTAAGAATGTCAACATCATATTTTTTAACCTTCCCTTGATTCACCATCTTCTCCTGTTCTTCCCTTTCCCTTTGTTTTGAGTGGAATTGTACCACTTCGTAGTCCATTTGTTGGATGACTGTTCTTTGTGAAAAGGGGCATTGTCATGTTCTGCCGAAGATGTAATGGCCTCAGCATAACTTGCCCTTATCTCCCTGTTTGTTTCCTCTTGGTCTTTAGAAGGACCAACAATGTGTGTAATAGAAGCGATACCTTTATCCCTTGTTGTTCCGGACAAATTTTCACTTGGAACCATCCTTTCTATATTATTCGAATCCTTGTCAGTCTTATTTGTTGGTACAACAGTATTCTCGGTTGTGGCCACTGCCACTTTGTCTCCAGACCCCTCATACATAATATAAGCCTGGTTAGTATTGCAAGCATAAATGTCCCTCCTTAACTTAGATTGTTTCCTTGAAATGATGGTAGCCCTGTGTCGGTCAGCTTTCGCTTCTACACCATTGTATAATTCAATAAAAATCCTGAAACAACCAAAGTTCTTGATGTGTTCATCTATAGTTTTAATGTTATCTTTGATCTTTGTAATCTCTTTCTCATAGTGCTCCACAAGTACACGCATCATGTTTAGCCCGGTTTCATTATACAGATTTATCAAAGTACTGCATAAAATCATCTCCAGGCGTAACACAATTAGGAAACTTTGCTGTCCTTAAACCTTGTCGTACCACTTTACGTGAAATACACTCTTTTAAGTAATGTATTTCAAGATTTAGAGTCACATGTTTGAAAACCAACTTTTCCATATCATAAATGCTTTTTTTACACAAAACAGTGTCATTAGATTGTTTGCTCACATTGTCGTTTACTGCTATTTTGGCCATTCTTGTGAAGGGATTCTCGTTTTCTTTGCAAATATAATTCCAAATGTTACCCTCCATAAAACACTCTTGTTTGTTTTCACCAACATGTTGGTTTGTAGAGTCACCTGCGTTCTTATTTACGTCGTGACGTGAAACGTCATCATCTTCTCTATTACCATTGACTGCATTGATTTCTTTTGGCTGTTGGTTTACTTGAAACTGCAAACAGTCTTTCACTATCTTCGTGATAGTGTTTAATAGCTCTTCTTTGAAATTAGATGTTTATAAAACACTGTTACCACTTTCTGCGACTGGGTAGGTAGATAAATTGAGTAATACATCTTGAGGCAAAATTTCCGAGGCCATCAGATGGTGTTCAAAACTGAGAACACAGACAAAAAACAAATAAAACTTGAAAAATACCAATGTAGAACCTTAAACACACAGCGATGAACCACAATCCAAAAAGCCACACTCGGACAATAAATTTAGTGCTTTCATCCACTTTTTAATACTGTGAACTTCATCAGAAACATCACATATGACCCTACCTCTTCCTTTTATAATAACATAGCACCTGGTTTAAATGAAGTTATAAATTTAAAATGTTTTTAACATATAGATACATTTTATAAGTTGGATATCTATAATTGAAGTTATCTTATTAACATTTAGATATATATATATATATATATATATATATATATATATATATATATATATAAATATATATATATATTTTTTTTCATACAGCTTTTATGCATTATTGGTATCAACTGGCATTTTAGGATGTCATTTCCTGTTTAAGGTAATTTATTATAAAAAGAAGGGGTAGGGTCATATGTGATGTTTCTGATGAAGTTCACAGCATTAAAAAGTGGATGAAAGCGCTAAATTTATTGTCCGAGTGTGGCTTTTTAGATTGTGGTTCATCGCTGGGTGTTTAAGGTTCTACTCAAGAGTCCAGCTTTGCATGCAGGGGTATATGGTTCCAGTACTACAATCTGCAATATACTCTTCCTTGGGAAAACACTGTTAACAGTAGTAATGTAATGATATAATACATGCAAGTGTGACTGCATATACCCTGAGATACTACCCATGTATGAAACACATACAAAGAGAAAAGATTGTTGTACTAACCATATATACTCAGGTGTCCCATACAGTATATTCACAGCCCTTGCTACTGTAATGACAGCACATAGAAGCATGTTACGTACATGGAATTATCTCATTACCTTGCTATTTCATCAGAGTGGAATGTGATCACTGGTTACCAGGGCTGAGCTATGCTTAACAGGTGTAAGCATTGCTTAAATATAAATGCTAATCACATTTGTGCACTGGAAAATGAAGCCTACATGGTGTAAGTGCCTTTTCATTTAACCGTGTGTTAACACCACTTACTGTCACGCAAACCCACGCAAACCCACTTAAAGCTGCTCAAAACTGCCTTAACATTCTGCATCCAACAGTCCTTGTTCTGCCTAGCAACAAAATAAACTGCCTTTGCAGGTCTTGAACCCAGGACCCTATACACTATAGTCACACCAATACATCTGGGAAGGTATACACAACACTCATGGTACACATAACAAGGATATGGATATATATATATATATATATATATATACACACACACACACCCACACACACACACACACACACACACACACACATATGTGTATATATGTATACATGTACATACACACACAATATATATATATATATATATATATATATATATATATATATTTATATATATATATATCTATATATATATATATATATATATATATATATATATATATATATATATATATATATGCTAAATGCGACCGAAAAGACTGGGAAGAATAAACACTAGATACATAGAAAACTTCCGAACTATGAGGACTAAAAACCAAAAATAAAAAAATAAATAAAAAATGAAGGAGCCTGACATCAATCTCATACTGATCCTGAGCGTATTCATTTGATTTATTTGATATATATGATCTTCATCAGAGTAACAGTAGGCATACTGTTACTCTGATGAAGTTCGTATATATCAAATAAATCAAATCACCCACCCGAATCAAGCATAACTAGAGTTGTACAAAGTATCTCAGAGTTTGCAAAATGTTTGCAGAGGGTGTACTTTTTTATGGTGCAATTATTTCAGAGTTTGCTGTGTGCAAAGTACAGTTATTTTGCAAAAGTGCAGTCAAAGTTCAGCCATTTCGAAAATTTTCTTGGGCTGTGTACATTTATTCATAGAGTGCCACCATTTCAAAGTGTTTCTTACACTGTGCAGAGTAATTTCACAAAGTACAGCCATTTTGAAAAGTTCTTGTGTTCAGTTAATTTGCAAAGTGCATTCATTTCGAAGTATTTCTTACTCTGAGCTTCTTGTGCTGTGCACAGTTCATTTGCAAATTACAGTCATTTTGAAGGATATCTTACACTGATAAAGGGTGGTTTCACAAAGTACAGTGATTTTAAAGTGTTCTTGTGCTGCAGAGACTTATTTGGCAAAGTGCAGTTGTTTCAAAGAGTCTTTTGTGCTATTGGGCATAATTACAAGTTCTGGCATAACGTTCTGGCATATTTATGTGTGTGTATGTTCATACATAATTTCAAGCACCTTCACTACTGTGTGTTGATATGGCAGAGGCATTTTGCAGGCCAAGTAAACTTCTGTTTGATCATAATATTGCAGAGAATTGGAGAATATTTGAGTAGGAATATGATATTTTCATACAATCAGCTTTTCCTGACAAAGATGCAAAAACAAGTGCATTTATTTTGCTTAACTTAGTGGGGTCAGAAGCCATTGAAAGAAACCATTCATTTGTGTATGCACCAGTAGTATATGCAGAAGAGGGGGAAACTGACATATTGTTGTACAAGCTGAATCAAGAGAGGGCCTTCTGGGCTTGAAATGTAAATTTAGAAAAATGTGCATCCCACAGACAAATATTACATTAGAGAGGCACCTATTTTATACACGAGACCAAAAGCCAGGAGAAACTTTTGTAGCTAATATCACTGACTTGAGAAATAAAGCTAAAACATGCAGATTTGTTGATATGAAAGATGAGTTGATAAAGGACAGGCTTGCGTGTGGTGCTAATAATGCTGCAGTGAGAAAGATTTTGCTTAGTGACAGTGATTTAACATTCACAAAAGCTATAGAGACTTGTCAAATCCACGAGCTCACAGAAAGACACACAAGTATGCTTGCAACTGATAATAGCTTGATTTCAGCAGCCTCTAAAGCAAGCGTAGACAGCATGCAGCACATGGCTAGCAGAAGTGGGCCTAAGCACATGGCATCTGCAGCCCCTGCAGGTTTTTCCAGGGAAGACATGCAATTTTCTAGCAAGTTCTAAGGTTAGCCCAGCAAAACAGATATGCTCAGTGCAGTGTAAGGGTAAGTCAGCAAAACCCAAGTTATGTCTTATTGTTGACTGTCGGAATTGTGGTGCCAATCATGAATCTACAAGAAAGAAGTGCTTAGCATTTGGTCAGCAATGACATAAGTGTAAAAATTGGAACCACTTTCAAAAGTTTTGTAAATCAAGCAAGCCTCATTCAATTATTAAAAAGGTCACTCAAAAAAGCAAGTTGATCATGTAGAAAACTGCAACCCTACTTTGTATGTAAATGATGTATCAGTGGTTGGTGAAAAGGTTAAGGCAGTAGATTTGTTGGTGAAAAATGAAGTGTTTTGTACTGTCCTGATCAATGGTAAACCAATGGAGCTCAAAGTAGACACTGGTTCAAACTCTAATGTAATGTCAGCAGAAACATTTGCTAGAGTAAGAGCTGGTGAAGAACTTAATTTGACTGGTTGTGCGAAGCTTGTTGCTTATGGAGGTGAAGAGATTCAAACCAAAGGCTCAGTAGTGATTTATAGCTATCTGGCTGGGAACAGTTACAGCTTGCTATTTTATATAGTCAGAAGACCTGTGCAGTCATTATTAGGTCTCAGAGACAGTTTAAGAATGAAACTGCTTTCTTTTACCAAAGAAGTCCATCATGTAACACATGTCCTAGTTCCAGCATAAATGATGCTATTTTCTCAGAGTATGCTGATGTTTTTGATGACAAGCTAAGCAAACTTCCAGTTGTGTACTCTATGAAAGTAGACCCAGAGGTCAGTCCAGTGGTCAGACCAGTGAGGAGAGTTCCCGTAGCTATGCAGGACAAAGTCAAGATCCAGTTAGATAAGATGGTGCAGCAAGGTGCGATTTGTCCAGTCACAGAACCAATAGAGTGGATGTATTCCATGGTAGTTGCTCATAAGAAAAGCTCGGATGAAATCAGAATATGCATTGACCCAAGAGACTTGAACAATGCATACAGTCAAGGACCCAAGAGACTTGAACAATGCATACAGTCAAGGAGGTTGCAGCCCTCATGCCCAGTGCCACTGTTTTTTCTGTCTTAGATGCAAAGAGTTCATTTGGGCAAGTAATGCTTGATCGCAAATCTTCAATACTGACTACATTCAGCACACCATTTGGTAGGCACATATTTTTCAGAATGCAGTTTGGAATAATGTCTGCCAGTGAAGCCTTTCAGCATGCAATGCAGCAAATTTTTTGGGGTTATCCGTGTGCTATAATAGTGTATTATTTACTGGTTGGAGGTAATAGAGAAGCAGAACATGACTGAGACCTCAGGAAAGTTCTGGACACAGTGCGTGAAGTGAACTTGAAGCTCAGTCCTCTGAAATGTAAATTCAGGCTACCAGAAGTTACTTAAGTAGGTCATTTATTTACCAGTACAGGCTTACAACCAGTCCATTCCAGACAATCAGCCATTCTTGAGATGTCAGCTTTAGACAATGTTCAAGCCCTACAGCATTTCCTTGGTATAACTAATTGGGCAAATTTATCTCTGACTTTAGTGAGTTATCAGCATCTTTAAGAGAGCTGACATGCAAAAATGTTGCCTGGTCATGGTTGGAACAGCACCAGAGAACATTTGATAACCTCAAACTGTAAAAAATGGAACCACTTTCAAACATTTTGTAAATCAAGCAAGCCTCATTCAATTATTAAAAAGGTCACTCAAAAAAGCAAGTTGATCATGTAGAAAACTGCAACCCTACTTTGTATGTAGATGATGTATCTGTGGTTGGTGAAAATCTTAATGCAGTAGATTTGTTGGTGAAAATGAAGTGTTTTGTACTGTCCTGATCAACGATAAACCAACAGAGCTCAAAGTAGACACTGGTTCAAAATCTAATGTAATGTCAGCAGAAACATTTGCTAGAGTAAGTGCTGGTGAAGAACTTAATTTGGCCAGTTGTGCGACGCTTGTTGCTTACGGAAGTGAAGAGATTCAAACCAAAGGCTCAGTGTGATTTCTATCTATCTGGCTGGGAACAGTTACAGCATGCTATTTTATATAGTCAGAAGACCTGTGCAGTCATTATTATGTCTCAGAGACAGATTAAAAATGAAACTGCTTTCTTTTACCAAATAAGTCCATCATGTAACACATGTCCTAGTTCCAGCTTCAATGATGCTATTTTCTCAGAGTATGCTGATGTTTTTGATGACAAGCTAGGCAAACTTCCAGTTGTGTACTCCATGAAAGTAGACCCAGAGGTCAGTCCAGTGGTCAGACCAGTGAAGAGAGTTCCCGTAGCTATGCAGGACAAAGTCAAAATCCAGTTAGATAAGATGGTGCAGCAAGGTGTGATTTGTCCAGTCACAGAACCAATAGAGTGGATGTCTTCCATGGTAGTTGCTCATAAGAAAAGCTTGGATGAAATCAGAATATGCATTGACACAAGAGAATTGAACAATGCATACAGTCAAGGAGGTTGCAGCCCTCATGCCCAGTGCCACTGTTTTTTCTGTCTTAGATGCAAAGAGTTCATTTGGGCAAGTAATGCTTGATCGCAAATCTTCATTACTGACTACATTCAGCACACCATTTGGCAGACACAGATTTTTCAGAATGCAATTTGGAATGAAGTCTGCCAGTGAGCCTTTCAGCATGCAATGCAGCAAATTTTTTGGGGTTATCCGTGTGCTATAATAGTGTACGATTTACTGGTTGGAGGTAATAGAGAAGCAGAACATGACAGAGACCTCAGAAGAGTTCTGTACACAGTGCATGAAGTGAACTTGAAGCTCAATCCTCTGAAATGTAAATTCAGGCTACCAGAGGTTACTTAAGTAGGTCATTTATTTACCAGTACAGGCTTACAACCAGTCCATTCCAGACAATCAGCCATTCTTGAGATGTCAGCTTTAGACAATGTTCAAGCCCTACAGCATTTCCTTGGTATAACTATTTGGGCAAATTTATCTCTGACTTTAGTGAGTTATCAGCATCTTTAAGAGAGCTGACATGCAAAATTGTTGCCTGGTCATGGTTGGAACAGCACCAGAGAGCATTTGATAACCTCAAACAGCAAATTACCAACCCGCCTACATTGAGATACTATGATGTTCACAAGCCAGTAGTTCTTTCCCGTGATGCTTCAAAGTTTGGTCTCAGTGGAATTATTCTTCAAGAGGGTAGACCAGTTGCCTATGCATCTAGAACTCTTACCCAAACTGAAATGTAGTATGCTCAAATTGAAAAGGAACTTTTGGCAATTGTGTTCACATGTTCGAAGTTCCATGATTATATTTATGGCCGAGCTATCCAAATGGAAAATGGTCATCAACCTTTAGTCACTATTTTAAATAAGCCTATGCATACAGCTCCAGCAAGACTACAAAGGATGATGCTCAGATTACAAAAAAAAAACAACTTAAAAATGGTCTATACAAAAGGAAAACTTCTTTATTTGGCTAATACCTTATCTAGATCACCCAGAAATACCACAGAACAGCTTGATGCAGAGAATTTTGACACTGATGTCATGGAAGTGCATAATTTTTCTACCATGAGACTTGATGAGCTGAGAGATCATACAAAGACTGATCCAATTTTGCAGAAACTCAACCACATCATCAATGTTGGATGGCTGTCAAAGCAATCTTGCATACTGACAGAAGTACAACCTTATTTTCCATACAGAGAAGAGATGCTGATGGAAGATGGTATCATTTCCAAATGTCCCAAGGTTATTGTTCCTAATTCCTTACAACATGAATACATTCAGATTTTGCATTGTGGCCACCCAGGTCCTGAAGTTACCAAAAGCAGGGCAAGAGGACTAGTATTTTGGTCTTCTCTTTCAAAAGACATTGGTAAAGTGCTTTTATCTTGTCCAGTGTGCAATAGTACTAAACCACATGGGTATACAATACAGGAGAAACCGCAGGCATCTTCTTCCGGTGTCTGAATTAATATCGCAACATTTTACCTGTGATATTGACTGTAGCTCTCAGAGCAACCGCCAGATGTTCTCAAAGTTTGACACTCCTCAAAGACAACCCCTGTTGCTAGATCCACTTCTTATTTGTATGTTACATAACCAGGTCATATTTCTAGACCTAGTGTAAAATACACAGCATCCTGGACATGATTGTTTTATATGTGCTTAACTTTGTATGATTGCATGTGAAAGAATTAGTATTCTATAATTGCATGTCAAAGTATCATTTCTGTGTAATTGCACATCAATGAACATTTTCATTTAGTGAATTTAGTGTACTACAGAATTATTTCATTCCCCACGGATAAGTAGGGTAGAACTATCTGTGTTGCTTCTCTGTCTTTAACTACATAAATACACATGCACACGAGCACACTCATGCACACTGAAGTACTTACAAATATGTAAATGCATGCATCCCTATGAGTGCAATAGTTCCCCCATACAAATATATATATTTTTATTAACGTTTCCTGAACTTGGGATGCTGCACTTTTGACTAGCAAGGTTTCAGATGTTTTGGGTTTGATAATTATGTGCCAATTGAACTAGTCATGACACACATACTCACAGACGCACGCACACAGTGCATACAAAATCATTGAACACTGCATTGTATTATATGCACACTGAAGCACTTTGACACATATAAAATGCATGCATCCCTGTTGGTGCATCAATGCACTGTACGTTTTGAAAAAGTAAGTTTTCAGGCTCATGTTCTTACTCTGAAGCAGCAATAAAAACTCACAACCAGATGTTCTGATTTGAAAAGCATATGCAGTGGCAATTTATACTGTGAAAATATTCAAAAAGTTGTACAGAGGTCATTTAAACATGCACAATGACCATAATTAAGTGTGGAAGGCAGCGTAATTAATTCCAGCAGTGTTAAAGGGAGTTATAGTGCAGCAGGGTAAGAACAAAACTTCTGTGATAATGATGACAGATGATGGTGTGAAGATATGTGAAGGCTGCCAGCCTAGCTAGATAGAATTTTGTAGATAATTCTATGTCATTGTAAATATGAATATAATCCATGGGCTTGTCCTCTTAAATGTAAAAAAACTGTGTTAAATTGTGAACTTCAAAAATGTAACCACAGTGTACTCTGCTGGAAGAAAGCTGATAAGTCAAGCATTGTATAACTGTTTAATCTCAAAGCTCATAGATTCATAGGTTCATAGATTAGTACTAGGCTAACTGCCCTTGCGAGCCATTTTAAGTCTAGCCCATTATCCCTTGTGAGGCTCAAACCCTGCACCTTGTGTTTGTAAGGCAAACACCTTAACCATTAGGCCACCCTCCCAACCCAAAGTTTGGGACAGACAGTTTCAAACTCACATACCTCCTACTCAAAGGCAGAAGTCCTACCACTAGACTAAGGAGGCACTCACAAATATCCATTGAGGACACCAGAGCAGCCCACACAAACACAGGGAGAACATGCAGACTTCACACAGAAGGCACCCCAGCCAGGAATCAAACTAGACAACCTGTAGCTGTCAGACAACAATGCTACCACTGCACCACCGGCTGTGTGAAGACCGGTTGTGTGGAGACATAATGTCTGGAATGAAGAATTTTTTCTATTGTTTGAGACCAGAATTCATTGCTAGATTTTACATATATAATGTATTTTATTGCTGTAGTTTCCTGGCCAGGTGCAAAATCAAATAAATGTTAAAACTCTGAGTTTCTGTTAGCCTGGGAACCAGAAAAAAAGGTTGTAATCTAAAATGAGTCAGCAGTGATGTATTATTTTTAGGACATTCTCAGAGACAGAAAATCAGAGAACATTTTGTATTTTGTATGAAGATCTCCACTCACCAGTACTCTCCCTTTGCTCTATATGTAAGTTTATTTAGAACTGTGATTGCTCTTAGAGTTAGATAGGAATTTAATCAGATTTAGTCTAGCTGTTTTCTATATTTATGTCAGACTATTCTACAGTATTATTTTAAACATTTACCTGTGATTTCTGAACTCTTGACTAGCACTGTGTTGAACTGAGAAGATTTGTCTTGTGTTGTTAGTATTTATTATTACATACTTTTAAACCTTTCAACTGTGGCTGTTTTGTGTAGAGATAGTTTAAGCTCCAGAGTACATTGCATGTATATAGTGATACTGTACAAAGCCACTCCAAATAAGCCTTGATGTTTGGCACACTTACTAATTGGATGATAATATTGCAAAGTAATAATTGGACACCCTTTAGTAAGGGCCTTTTTAGTAGCTGATAAGAGTAGTTGGTGGCAGTGATTACTACCTTATAGCCTGGCAGGAGGGGGCATAGCTGGAGAACCTGTGCCAGCCTTCCCCAGGAGTGTCTGTGTGTCTGTATATAAAACAAATCTCAAAGTGTGTGTGCCAGCTACTTGGACAGGGACACAAAGCACTGGTTGGACATAGAGGGCACTGGAGGTTTTGGCTTGACTACTCTCAGCTGAGATCTGTACCCTATAGCTGTGCCAGTGGGGGAGTCTTACTGGGGATCTAGAGAGAAAGGGAGAAACCAGCCCCAGACTGACTGTGATCTCTGTCTGCTCTTAAGGGAAATTGTACTTTACCGTCTGTGTATTTGTTATCCTTCCCAATGTGGACACCCCTCACTGGTGTTAGTGGTGAGGATTGAGGCTCCTTGATTACTGGGCCAGTGCATGGGCATCACTTCACAAAGGCGGTGCCTCCACCGACCCTGGAAATTACCGGCCCATTAGCTTGACAAGCCTTATCTGCAAAGCCATGGAGAGGATCATAATGTTCCTCATAAATAAAGACATAGGGAATTTGCAGACTTTGGATCCAACTCAGTTTGGCTTTGTCAAAGGCAGATCATGCCTTTTAAACTTGGTTGACTTCTTCGAAACAGTCACCAAAGCCATTGACGAGGGAAAGGCAGTCCATACAGCCTACCTCGATCTGGCTAAGGCCTTCGATACAATACCCCACTCGGGTATCATTGAAAAACTCATCAGCTTAAATGTTAACCCATACATCACAAGATGGGTTGCAAACTGGCTGAGTGACAGAACCCACAGGGTCAGAGTTGCTGGCGCCATGTCAGACTCAAAGCCTGTCACAAGTGGTGTCCCACAGGGCTCAGTCCTGGGCCCACTCTTGTTTGGCATCTACTTTTCCAAGTACAAGCAAACACAGGAGGGTTATGGCTGACAAAGTTTGCAGATGACTGCAAACTGGGCCATAGTAGAAAACACATCTGACACAGATATCCTTCAGAAGGGTCTCACAGAAACGGATAACTGGTGCCAGAGCCACGGCCTGAAGTTAAATGCCAAAAATGCATAGTCATACCCTTTGGGAAAAACAAGGTTACCCCTAGCTACCAAATAGGTGGCAATCCACTGAGCACAGAAGAAGTTATCAGGGACCTGGGGACCCAGGTTGATAGTAGTCTGTCATTCGACACCCATGTAGCTAAAGTAGTTAGGAAGACCTTCTACATTGCCCACCTTATCATGAAGGGATTCTCATCTAGATCAAGGGAGGTCATAGTCTCCCTTTACTCATCACTCATCAGACCAATGATTGAGTACAATGCCCCATTCGGGATGTATCTGACCCGACACTTGCAGCAGCTGTAGAGGCCACAAAAGTTCCTCACCAAAAGGATAAAGGGTCTCAAAAATCTGTCCTATGCTGCCCGACTGAAAGAACTCCAGCTCTATTCAGTCGCCACCGCTTGCTCAGAGGTGACCTTTGCCTAACATACAAGGCCATGTCAAACCCAGATTTGATGAATTTGCTTCACCTCAAAAAATCTAGATCCATCAGAGCCACAAGGGCGGGAGACTTAAACCTCGACACGGCTATTAATAGGACGTGCTGGAGGGATAGATTCATCACCCAAAGACTCCCTATGCTGTGGAACAAAATCCCGGTACATGTGAGGCAGAGCACCTCGCTGGCCTTGTTCAAGAGAAATCTTGACCAATGGATGGGAGATCACAGATATACCCCAGGGATTACCTCAGTGTCACTGCTCGACAGAGGCACAGCAAAATAATGGGTATAGTTCCCCATACTAAAGGGGTGGCGTAAGCCACAAAACGATGGGCTAGGCTTGTAAATGCCCTCGGGCAGATAGCCTAGTATGAATCTATGAACCTATGAACATATTAATTGGTTGGCAGTGGTGGGATATCCACACCACATATTAATTAGTTGGGAATTGGCTTGTAGTGGTGTGGATAGTGAATTCCTGTAGCTTGTGTTCAGTGATCACTGAGGGTGTTTTTGTACTCTAAATCAGTCACACAGTGAATATTCAGAGTTCAGATCACAACTGCATTATTTCTTTTGTTAACTTAGTCAGGGAGATTGCAGGCAAGCATGTCAGCAGAGGAGTATGGCAAGCTGACAAGGAGCCATTTGGCTGAAATGTGCCAAGCTAAGGTACTGGTGCATGGAAACCTGACTAAGGCAGACATGATTGCAGCTTTTGTCAGAGATGAATAGAAAAACAGCAATCAGGAGGACGATCAGACTGACCGTGGAGATGTACAATACTCAGAAAATGGACAGCTCAACCTTTCTGCAGAAGACTTAATAATCCATCTGGAGCTAAACAGACATGAGTTGAAAGCCAGGCATTTGGAAACAGAAGCAGCAGAGAGACTGAGATGCCCACAGGCTGAGGAGAATGAGAAACTGCTACTCCTGAAAGCTGAGGACAAGGAGATGCAGAGGCAGCACGAAAAGGAGATGTTGACTCTTCACCAGAATCATGGAGTTAATGGGGAAAGGACTAACCAGACCCCAGAAGCACAAAAGGTCAGTAAATTTCTTCCGTAGTTTACAGAGGGAGATAATTATGATAGTTTCATTCATATGTTTGATAGGGTATGTAAACAGTATGATGTTGACTCAAGCTCTGGGTACTGTTCTTGACTCCTTTACTCCATGGTAAGGCTGTAACTGTGTTGTCTAAACTTTCTGATCATGAATTTTTTGATTATATTGCTGTTAAGAATTTTTTGTTAGAATTTTTTTAAGGTAACACCTGAAACTTATAGTACAAAGTTCCGTGAGCATAGGCACAAGGCAGATGAAAGTGTATGTGAATATGTTGCTGAACTGAGCACTTTTTTTTTATAGGTGGATGAGTGGATGTCAGATCACCACTTTTGAAGGGCTGGCAGACATTTTGATGAGGGAACAAGCCCTTAGCACTTTGCCTGAGGACATAAGGATCTGGTTAGCTGATAGACAATGTGCTAATTTAGATGACTTGGGGAGGAAGGGAGACCTATACCTAGCAAGCGGGGCATCCTAACACAGGAAAGGGACCCCAAGTACTTCTCATGGGTCTAAAGGAACCCATGGTGAGAAGCCCAGACTGCCCCAACAGAATATGCCAGTAGCAGGGGAAGCCACTAGTCCAGGTACACATCCAGGACCTAGGGTTAAATGTTTTGAATGCAACCAGTGGGGCCATGTGGCATATAGATGTCCACAGAGGCAAGGTGGGGAACAAAATGTGAGAGAGCCAGTAAGTGGGAAAGTCAGAATGCCAACAGTAGGTTGTCTTGAGAAAACAAGGGTACCAAACTACCGCAAGAGGTTATATCCTATCATAGTGAATGGCAAAGAGGCTATTGCTAAGGGATACACAGCCTCTGACATAATCATTGTGAAGCCTGCAATGGTTACAGAGAAGCATTACTTGCCTGGGCAGTCTACTCTAGTCACAGCTTTGGGAGGGACCCTATTCTAAATATCTTTGGCTAGGGTTCACCTTGACTGAGAGACTGGAAAAGGAAGCCAGCAAGTAGGTATATTTGAGGATATACCTGCAGATGTCCTGACAGGAAAAGATTTTGATAATGCAGTACCATATATTCATGCAGTTACATGCAGTCAGGCCTGGAGACAAGCATGAGGGTCTGGTAGACCGAGACACACCCAAACAGACCTGACACTTGCAGCCAGAACTGTTGAGGTGGTTACTTCAGGAAGGGAGCTATGCTGTAGCAGTGAGACTGAAGGTGAGCCACAGTTGCTAATGGGTACTGATGGTCCCTTGGACAGATTGACTGCAAGGGTAGAGGTGAGTAGTAGTACCCAGGCTGACAGGGAGGCACCACTGTTAGAGGATGCCAGACTTCCTGTCGAAGGGGAACTGGGAAGGGATACAAAGAGTGAGTTGAGACAGGCTCAGCTCTCAGACCCTACATTACAAGACCTGATGCAGGTAGCTAGTGAAGCACCTGATTCTCAAGGGAACAGGAAATCTGTATACTGGGATGAAGGGTTACTGTATAGAGAGTGGACCCCTGAAGGAGGACTAGAAGGTGAGAGGATACAGCAGTTGGTAGTGCCTAGAGCCTACCATCTGGCACTTCTAGCCATAGCCCATGATATTCCCTTTGCAGGTCATACGGGCATAAAGCATACAAAGAGATATATTAAGCAGAATTTCTATTAGCCTGGAATTTCCAGAGATATAACAGGGTACTGCAGGACCTGTGAGCAGTGCCAAAAGGTAGGCAAGGCAGGAGACAAGGTGAGAGCTCCTTTGATGTCTTTGCCTGTGATTGAGGAGCCATTTCAGAGGGTAGCTATAGATATTGTGGGGCCTCTGAGTACCCCAAGTTCCACAGGGAAAAAGTATATCCTAGTGGTAGTAGATTATGCTACAAGATACCCTGAGGCAGTGGCTTTGTCCTGCATTGAGGCAGAAAAGGTGGCAAATGCTTTGTTAGAGATTTTCAGCAGGGTAGGTTTCCCAAAAGATGTGCTGACTAAAAAGGGTCCCCATTTCATGTCAGACCTGCTGGCTTGTCTGAGAAAGTACTGTGGGGTGAAGCATCTAAAGACCAACTCTTACAAGCCCCATACTAATGGTCTTTTTGAGAGGTTAAACTCTACAGTCAAGTCCATGCTACAGGCATTTGCAGACCAGTTTAAGAGGGAATGGAAGAAATACTTGCCTCATCTGTTGATTGCTTACAGAGAGGTTCCCCAGGAATCCACAGGTTCTTCACCTTTGAGTTGTTGTATGGGCATAGGGTGAGGGGACCTCTAGATTTAATTCGGGATGAGTGGAAAGGTGAGTGTAAATCTCACAAATAGTCTGTTGTGGCACATGTCCTAAACTTCAGAACAAGGCTCAGGGAACTCATAGGCTTGGCCCAGGAGAACCTGGCAGAAGCCCAACAACAGAAAAATGTCTGTTGTGACAGGAATACTTGAGCCAGAGAGTATGCTGTAGGGCAGCAGGTAATGGTTTTCATTCCTGTCAGACACAACAAGCTGCAAGCAGCTTGGGAGGGACCCTACAAGGTAGTAAGGAAGGTCAGTGATGTTAACTACATGGTAGAACTGTTAGGCAGGAGGCAGGGGCACAAACTGTACCATGTTAACATGATGAAACCTTACCATAATAGGGAGGCGCTTGTGCTGAGTATTTGCAGTAGACTGCAGGAGGAGTCTGAGGGAGATCTGGTGACTGATCTCCTCAGTGAGGCTCAGAATGAAACCTCAGTGGAAGGGCTAGCAATGTCCCAGCAGCTATCTCCTACCAAGGTTCAAGAAATCTGAGCAATGTTACAGGGGTTTAGGGATATGTTCACTGGGAAACCAGGGTGCACCCACCTGGTGCAGCACCAGGTGTCTACAGGACCCCAAATGTATATTAGGCAGGCCCCTTATAGGTGCCTGAGACAGTCAAACAGACTCTGAGGGAAGAGACACAGAAAATGTTGGAACCAAAGGTAATTCAAGAAACCAACAGTCCCTGAGCCTCCCCAGTGGTGCCTGTGCCAAAGGAGGATGTCAGCACCAGGTTCTGTGTGGACTACAGGAAATTAAATAGTCATACAGAGTCAGATGCTTAACCCATGTCTAGGATAGAGGAGGCCCTAGAGCAGCTGGGTGGGGTTAAGTATCTTACAACTATTGATCTTACCAAGGGTTACTGGCCGGTGCTCTTGACTTCCAATGCTAGAGACAGGTCCGCTTTTGTGATTCATTTTGGCTTGTATGAGGAGCGGGAGGGTTTGCCCTTGCTTACCTAGATGATATTGCCATCTACAGCCATTCCTGGCAAGAGCACCTTTCAGCATGTCAGGGAGGGCAGGGCTGAGCATTAAACCCAGCAAATGTCAGGTGGGTATGGCAAAGATCTCCTACCTGGGACATAGAGTGGGGACTGGTAAGATCAGACCAGATCCTAGCAAAGTGAAAGCCATTCAGGCATGGCCTGCACCTGTTACCAAAAAGTAGGTGAGGACATTCTTAGGGACAGCAAGGTACTGCAAAAAGTTTGTCCCCAGTTATAGTACCATAGCTGCTCCCCTCACAGACCTGACAAGAAAAAACAGGCAAGATAAGGTAGTGTGGACCTCAACATGTGAGCAGGCATTCCAGAAGCATAAAGAAGCTTTGGGAGGACTCTCTATGTTAGGCAGTCCATATTACAGCAAATAATTTGTTGTGCAGGTGTATGCATCAAACCATGAGGTGGGGGCTGTACTTAGCCAGATTTCTTTAGAGGAAGAAGAGCACCCAGTGGTTTATCTCAGTCATAGGTTTCAACCCAGAGCGGAATACTATGCAGCTGTAGATAAGGAATATCTAGGCATGGTGTAGGCACTGCAGAAACTTCAGCCTTATCTGTATGGAAGAAAATTCACTGTAGTTACAGATCACAATCCCCTAACATGGTTACACCTAGCCAGCCAGCAAAATGCTATGTTGCTAAGATGGAGCCTAGGGTTGCAAGCCTATGTTATTTCAGTGCAGCACTAGAGTGGAATTAGCAATGCCAATGCAGATGGGCTCTCAAGACAGGGAATGGGGTAAGGTATACTCAGATAGACCTATCCCTATCAAGCAACGTTTCTCAAGGGTCACTTGAAAAACTAGTTTGAGTTCTCCGGGGGGAGGGGGAAGATATGTGAAGATATGTGAAGGCTGCCAACCTACTTAGAGAGAATTTTGTAGATAATTCTATGTCATTGTAAATATAAATATAATCCACAGGCTTGTCCTCTTAAATGTAAGAAAACTGTTAAATGTTGAACTTCAAAAATGTAACCACAGTGCACTCTGCTGGAAGAAAGCTGATTAGTCAAGCATTGTATGACTATTTGATCTCAAAGCTCAGAGACATAATGTCTGGAATGAGGAATTCCTTCTATTGTTTTGAGACCAGAGTTAATTGCTAGATTTTATACATATAATGTCTTTTATCGCTGTAGTGTCCTGGCCAGGTGCAAGATCAAAGAAATGTTAAAACTCTGAGTTTCTGTTAAACTGGGAACCAGAAAAGAAAGATGTAATCTAAAATGAGTCAGCAGTGATATATTATTTTTAAGACTTTCTCAGAGAAAGAGAATGAGAGAGCATTTAGGATTTTTGAAGAACACCACTCACCAGTAGTCTGCCTTTGCTCTATATGTAAGATTATTTAGAACTGTGATTGCTCTTAGAGTTAGATAGAAATTTAGTCAGATTTAGTCTAGCTGTTTTCTATATTTAAGTCAGACTATTCTACAATATTATTTTAAGCATTTTCCTGTAATTTTTGAACTCTTGACTAGCACTGTGTTGAACTGAGAAGATTTGTCTTGTGTTTTTATTATTTATTATTAAATATTTTTAAACCTTTCAACTATGGCTGTTTTGTGTAGAGATAATTTAAGCTCTAGAGTACATTGCATGCATATAGTGATACTGTACAAAGCCATTCCAAATAAGCCTTGCTGTTCATCACACTTACTAATTGGATAATAATTGTGCACAGTAATAATTGGACACCCTTTGGTAAGGGCCTTTTTAGTAGCTGATAAGAGTAGT
Source organism: Protopterus annectens (assembly GCF_019279795.1). NCBI lineage: Eukaryota > Metazoa > Chordata > Ceratodontiformes > Protopteridae > Protopterus > Protopterus annectens. The sequence goes on along the minus strand of NC_056740.1, from coordinate 507,768,005 downwards.
AGGTGGCAGTGATTACTACCTTATAGCCTGGCAGGAGTGGGCATAGCTGAAGAACCTGTGCCAGCCTTCCCCAGAAGTGTCTTTGTGTTTGTATATAAACCAAATCTCAATGTGGGTGCGTGTCTCAGCTACTTGGGCAGGGACATGAAGTACTGGTTGGACAGAGAGGGCACTGGAGGTTTTGGCTTTACTACTCAGCTGAGATCTGTAACCTATAGCTGTGTCAGTGGGGAGTCTTATCGGGGATCTGGAGAGAAAGGGAGTAACCAGCCCCAGACTGACTAGGATCTCTGTGTGCCCTTAAGGGAAATTGTACTTTACTGTGTGTGTATTTGTTATCCTTCCCAAGGTGGATGCCCCTCACTGGTGTTAGTGGTGAGGACTGAGGCTCCTTGATTACTGGGCCAGTGCATGGGTGTCACAGATGGCATGAGGAAAATATTTACAGAAAGTTAGATATAAGTTATTTTGCATAGTACAATAGACCTTTCAAAGCATTTACATTGCAAAATGGATTATGCAGTATGATCCCAGCACAAACCACAGACATGAAAGATAATACAGTATGATTTTGATGTTAACAGTGGGATCACATTTTGTTTGTCAGTAATACTAAAATAATCCCTTCAAAAAGGTTAATGGCTGTATATGTCCATGGCTAATATACATTGACTTTTGTATGTATTTTTATAAAAAAAATAGTTCAAGTTGTTTTAATTTAAAAGTTCCAGTGATCATACATAGTAACATTTTCAATTAAGAAAAGCTAAAAGCTAATGTGTGCAAGTTAAAGTAAATACTTGTGAATTACTATTTGCATGTAAAAAAAACAAAGTATGTTTCTATTACTACAAAAATGTAAGAAAATCCATATTCAGAAAATTGTGAGTGCATAAAATTAAAGGGTTAACTACTATAAAAAGGCCAACAAAGACCTTATTAACATGTATGTGGGTTTGTGTGTGCATGTGTGTGTATGTTTAGATGTATGAAAATGGGTGTTAGCAGAAATCAAAACCAGTATTTATTACAAGTCATTGTAATGGAAACAATATTTATGTGTGAATTTTGACAAATTTTATCATTTAATGTAGTATATATAGCTTTGAAACAATAGAGCAAGGTTTTAAAATATTAATATTTTTGATGCTACCCTGGGAGACAGTTCAGCTTATATGGAACTGAGCTTTAAATACTTTATAATATTCAAAATGTCAAAAAGAGTTCCAAGTGTTACTAAACATAATAGGTTTAAAATGAACAGACTGTTTACCAGTGTGACAGCACCAGTTAATTCATTTGAAAAATGAGACAGAGACTATAGAGTCTTTACAGAAATTTTGATGTCTGTACAATTCAGATACCACAAAATGTTCCAGATTGCTTTAGAGAAATCAAACAAAATTAAGTATCACAGCATCATCATTATTGATAACAATGCCAAGTCCTACATAACAAATGTTCATACTGTCCATTAAGAACAATATGCTAAATTTGCATGAAAATACCTGTTGCACGTGGACATTATTTCATACACAATTATATCAAACCAACAATGCAGGATGATAAGTAAAAACTTCAAAAACAAAATGTCCAGACATAAAGGCAACAGTCCCACTTTCAAAGAAACACAAAATCTGTAATAGTAAGCTATTTTGTTATTTTTATTTTGATTAAGAGCATAATGCTACTTCTATGTTCATTATCTCTGTTAGTTTAAAAAGTAAAGGAAATTATAGGAAACTAGATATGTGCTGAAAAGCATATGCATATATGGAGGCACCACTGTCAGGTGCTGATGGTGCGGGAGTGCAGCAATGACATTCAAGAATGAATGCTGATCCTGCATTTACAGTCACTGCTGAAGTGCTGAGGTTCACAGTGTGTGGCAATTTGCAAGACGCAAGCTTCTTATTACATATGTAGCAAGTAGTTTACTACAATTTGAAAGAAGACCTCTTTTTCTTTCTTTTTTTTTTTTACTCCTTTGAGTTGGGCAAGCGGTTTGGAAATATAGCTTGGAAAGAAGACAGCATAACTATGGGCCTTGTTTTTTTGTGCTAATACTTAAGGTTTGGGATATACTGAAAGTTTTAGCATTAGATGAAGGAGTGTGGGTGAATGTTTGTGGCTTAGGGTTACAGACAGGACTATAGTAGTAGATTTGATTTAGTATTTTGGATATATGCATACCTCTCAACCTCTTAGTGCAAGAAATCTAGACAAAGGCCAACAAAATGGGGGGACAGAGGCCCAAAAATAGGATCATATTTTAAACATTGATCTTATAACCTAAGAAAGTTAATAGAGTAACATGATTTGTTTTAACATACATTTTCCAAAGGATGTGAAGTTTGAAACTCAAATGTATGTCATTATTTAGTGACTTCAGTCCTCAGATAATCACAGTGATTTGCCAGAAATCAGAAATTTTATGAGGAACAGACCAAATGTGTGAACCAAAAATCTGGACATTTTATGAAAATCTGTACAGTTGAGAGGTATGGATGTATGTTAAAGTGTGTGCATGGGGAAGGTGGGTGGATGTGAGCATGTAAGCAACTGTTTCTGGGTTAATATTACATTAACGGCTAGGTTAGCTAGCTGGTTTACTGTTTTGTGAGCTTGTTACTGTGTGTGTGTGTGTATGTGTACGGATATGTGTTTTTGTGTGTGTAAGTGTGTGTGTGTGTGTGTGTGTGTGTGTATCTTTTTTAGAGGTGCTGTTATTGAAATGAATTTTGGTATAGTAGTGTGTAGGGTTGGGGTTAGGTCCAGCAGTAGCGTTAGCACACATTTTAGTAAGGTGACACTGGGGATACATAAGGCAAGATACATCAGAACAAGAACTTTGATCACCTGTTTAACAGGCAGCCAGTAGAAGCTCTGCATTAATGACATTACTGGCATAATATGAATGCACCTGGAACTCTGCAGCACTGGCATTACTGACATAATATGAATGCACCTGGAACTCTGTAGCACTGGCATTACTGACGTAATATGAATGCACCTGGAACTTTTGCAGTACCAGCATTACTGACATAATATGAATGCACCTGGAACTCTGCAGCACTGGCATCACTGACATAATATGAATCCACCTGAAACTCTGCAGCACTGGTATTACTGACATAACGAATCCACCTAGAACTCTGCAGCACTGTATTACTGACATAATATGAATGTGCCTGGGGTCTATATTAGTTCACTGAAAGTTTTTTTCAGCGAACACCTTTCTGTTAGTCCCTATTCAGTGAAATTCCCTTCTGTAATTCGCTGAATTTACTTAGGGCAAGGAAGTAGTTGACCAACAACATAACATTGCCCTCTTCCCCACTGTAGTGCGATCTCAGAGTTGGCATATATAGTTAGGGGGGTGTAGGGGGCAGAGCCCCACACCTGGGTGGGTTTGATTTTGTTAGTTGTGAGTTCCATTGTGCTGTGGGGCAATTGTTTCCTTGCCCTTGATAAATTCCAAATCACGGAAGTGAATTTCTCTGAATAGGGGTTGATGGAATGGTGTTCGCTGAAAAAACTTTTGGTGAAGTAATATAAACCCACTTAACTGATAGATACCAGTCTGTTAAATGGCTGTCCACGTTTTCCTCTCCTCCTTCCTGTCAATATTGACGTGCCATAGTGCTCCATTCTTGGCCCTCTGTTCCTTAATATATTCACTAACAATTTACATAAGTCCTCTCAGCAAGCTTCCCTCATACAATCCACTGATGATTCTACACTATTATGCATTTCCAGCAACCTAATACATCTTGAGAGAATTACTCAAGAAGCTTTTAACTTTGTTGAAAGTTAGCTACAGGATAATTACCTGCTACTAAGTCCCCAAAAAACACTAAATTACTTCTCTTTATTTTCAAAATCTCAGTTTCATGAAAAAAAACTGTAAAATGTCTTCCTTAAATAATGCCATGATTGAAGTTACTCCACTTAAACTACATGGCATTACAATCGATAACAATCTTAAATTTGATTTACATATCCACAACAGAAACAAGAAAACCCATCAAAAGCACAGCACCTTACACAGAGTAAAGAAATTCCATACAGACTCTGCCAGTGTAACTCTAGCTACCACTTACCTCTTACCCTGTCTTCTATATGGAGCCTCTATCATGACCAGTCTACAAGCCTCACTTAGTTCTAAACTTGGAAAGTGCTGTAACAACATCACCAATTCTCATTCCCTCCAGCAGAGCTCTTTTGACTGTATACCTTTAACTCCCAGTGGGTGTGGCTTCAGCCTTTAAAAATTGAATTTATCACCTTACAGTTCTAACAAACACTTGTTAACAAAGGTCATATATCAATACAGTTGTGTTTGCCATCATATATGCTTCAAGATAAAATTTTCTGATACCTTGTATATAGCATAGTTTTGGATTTATTAATGCAAATATGAACAGGCAATATTTGACGCCTAGTGGAGCAGTAGGAGATAACTACAGAAACACCTGTAGACGTCACTCGGCTGTCCTTACCACACCCACTACTATTTAGCACTAATCACATTCAACTGGCTAGAGCTTCCTCACTACTTATATTATACTCAGCTCACCTTAACCCACAAGATCATCCATACCCCATCTGCCTGCCCAGAAATGAGACCCCTTCTCCAATACTATCTTCCAAATCGTGCCCTCTGGTCAAATAATAAACAATTTGTTACCATCTACAAACCACAAAGGACTGCTAGGGTCAGTTTCTATTCCAATAATGTAGCTACACTTGGAATAAAATTCTTATATCAATCAGATGTATCACACACCTTCAGCTTTTAAAACCATTAATAAAAGACGTCCTCTCTGCCTCCTGACTTTGTCCCTGTTCTTCATTTGGGACATAGCTCTCTAACACCCTTCATTACCTTTCGTATATCTCCATTTAAAACACTAAATCACTTAACCACCTTATCCCCTTCCAATACCTCACTTTATTGTACTTTCTAAACTACTATACCTACTTGTAATTAGCACAACCAAATTACTATTCCACCACTACTTCTCTATCAATGTTTAGACTTAGTTATCTCATGTAATACCTCACTCTACTGTATTTCGTAAAATACTCCTACCTATCTTATATACCACTCTTCTATCTGTAAAGTCTCATTGCAAGGCTTGTAAATTTAACACTTTTGAATATCAAAAAAAATTTTATTATACTGACTATTACTGTATGCATTCACTGAAACAGCATTATAAAATTTGCTATTATAAACATTGATTCCATTAAATATAATACCGTGAAGCTTTTCTTCTTGGGCCTCCTCTGAAAAAGGGCACCTGTGCCCAGTTGGACTTTCCCACAAATGTCAGTACATAAATAAATGAATACATGCATACATTTTCAAAGATGGAAACAAGTGGATGTGAAGGCAGTTGAAATTGAATCTTTCAACATTAATTTGTCATCAAAATCTGCCCTATGTTTGAAATGAGCACAGAATAGACCAGCTGTGTGTGTGTGGGAGGGGGTAGCTGATGCATGCTCATCCAGTCCATAGTGAGGGAGGGAGCTATCTTGGCTTACTGCAATAGTAGAATGAACAGTCCATTAAACCTGATGGTGCAAACAATGTGCTGTTTGTTTGGGAAGTTGAACATGTGCAGAAGCACACATGCACCTCTCACAGGCATCCACTGCAGCTTGCAAATCTATCACATGTGGGGGATGACGTAAGGAATACCCACTGTCCAGCATTAGGCTGATGCTGTATCAGCATCCACGGTCTCCTCAGCATCCACATATAAAGGTTTTGTAGAGGCCAGGGAAGCTAAGGTAAGTCGGGTAATCCTGGTGAATGAGGACAGGAACTGTCAGTAACTGGAAGTCAGGTGTAGGAAGATAAAAAAAAAAAACAAAAATAAAAAAAAAACACCCCTAAGTCAGACATGTTTGACACAAAGCACAACCTGTCCTTACACTAAGAGTCTGGACATAAAAGATTCACTAAGTGGACAATGGATTACCACTACCTTCTTCTTGTGGGCGATAAGCTGATTAATGACCATCCTGTCATGGATGATTTTCAAGTTTCCTGCAAAGTAGTTATGAGTGGACATGGATTCCTGAGATAACATGATATAGCTGTATATCATCAGCATATTGTACTATGTCCTCTCAAATGAATAACATCTCCCAAGAGTAGCATATATACAGGGAAAAAAGAAGACACAGAATAGAATCCTGTTGTATACCCAAATCAAGAAAGTAGGAGGGTGAATTTACCCACTTATAATATCATCTGGGTGCATTCAGGCAGGTAGGAGAAAAAACAGTCTTGGGCAACATCAAAAATACTGCAGCATTGGTTGAAATGGTCAAAAATTATAGACTGCACTACCATTTCAAATGCTGTGGAAAGCTTGAGTAGGACCAGGACAAATAGGAAACATTCATCTCTAATATTAAGGAGACCATTAAGTTGCAGGACTATGACTTCCTATAAAGACAGACTGTAAGGGATGATTAATTTTCTTTTCTCACAAGTCTGATTCTAGTTGTAGCTAAATCACATTTTCAAGAATCTAGCTGTCAAACAGAAGGTTTAAGGTAGGATGTTAACTGTCCAGAATGTCAGAATCTATATTAGCATTTTTCATTAAAGGAGTAAAGAATACTTCCTTTAGACATGATGGAAATCTTCTGTCCATAAGTGAGGTAGTGACAGTCTGGTAGAGTGTTGGACATAAAGCTTCCCAACATATCATAACAAGCCCAGTTTAGCAAGGATCCAGTGCACAGGTAGTAGTAGTACATGCACCGAAAGCAACAGAAGTACAGCCAGCATAGTTACGAAGGGAAAATTCACACCACCAAAGTGGACAACTGAGCTACCAAGTATACCTGACAATGTCCTGATTAGTGATCAGTGGAACTGAAGATTGGATAAGCTTGGTGACAACATAATGGATGCCACTTCATATTCCTCCAAAGATGCAATTTTCCATACGGCCATATGGACAGGGGATCTAGTTGGCACATCTTTTGTACTAAACAGAACAGAGTTGCTGGGCACTATGCAACAGCAGGGATTTTCAGGACAAATACTCTCTACTTGGCAGACAGAAAAAATGCAAGTGTAAAACAAGCTGTTCCATAAGAAGTCCAGTGACTATACCACTCACATTCTATCATTTGCCCTGACCATACAAGCTCTGAGTGGTTAAAGTGTAACCATGGCTCCTGAGGAATGGAAAAAATTTGGAATACAAGACTTGGGCCACATCATTAATTATGGAGGTGAGAGCTTTATTGGCTTTATTATAAGCCTCCATGGTCACATGTTAAGAAGTTGAGCGGCCAAAGAGATGTTTCAGCAGGGTAAAAATCCAAGATGTAACTGACTCTGTAGTCTTGCACTGCATACAACAAACATCAAGTGGATCAGGTCAGGGTTGGTCAGCCAAGAAGTGAATGATGGAGTTATCAGACAAGACACTGGATACACAACTGAACTACTCTTCATCAAATTCATCTGGAAAACCAAGTCCAGAATGCCACAAAATGCATGGGTAGCATAAGTAACTACCTGAGGAAACCTGATTTGCTTCATATTACCAAAGAATTGTTTAACAAAAGCCACTGCATCATCATAAATGGGAGGTTGGCATAATGGTTACTGTGTTTACCTTACAGACATAAGGTGCCAGGTTTGTTTCTCACATGGGGTAATTGGCTAGGCTTAAAATGGTCCACCACTGGCAGTTAGCCTAGTACTAATGTATGAACCTATAAACCCTGAAACGAAAGCCCCTCAAAAATAACTCTTTATAGAACCTCATGACACTACCAGGTGGGATGTTAGATAAGGAGGCATCCAAAGGTTATTCCTGTAACCATGTCATATTCATAGGAGATGGAATAACTAATTTTGATTTGTTTTAAATCAATGGCTGTGAGCAAAAGAAAATGGAAACCATGCTGACAGTGTGACAGTGCCTTAGGCAATGAATAACTGAGAGCATCAAGGTGCCAGCTCAGTTTTTTGGGCCAAAGGTCGGGTCCACACCTCATTGCAAATTCAACATGTCAATCTTGCTATGAACACATCTGGCATTAAGATATAGTAGCTGGGTTAGGACTCCAGCAGGGAAGGCCCTACCTACCTATATGTGCATGGTGATACGAGGGATCAACAGGTACTTCTGACAGTGTAAACATGGTACAATAACCAAAACAAACTCCAGTTTTAAGATATGTTATCAAACCACTCTATATGACCTGAAGTACATGACTGCTTCCTTGATAAATGTATAAACCTTCTCATTACAGAAAATATTTTGTTACTTTTTGGCCTAAATTTTTTACCTCTACTGACAGGAAGAACTATTTATCATTTAATCTTCTTCTTCTTCTTTCAGCTTTTCCTAGTTAGGGATCACCACAGCGGATCACCTGTCTGCTCATGACTGGCAGTGGAGTTTTACGATGTCAAGTTGCCAGCCCGGCGCCCAACCTTCCACAGAAGGCACACACATGCACACACTCACACCTAGGGCCAATTTAGAGTGTCCAATCCACCTACAGCATGTCTTTGGGATGTGGGAGGAAACTGGAGCACCCGAAGGAAACCCACGCAACCACAGGGAGGACATGCAGACTCTGCACAGAAGGCACCCCAGCTGAGAATCGAACTGGAGAACCTCGTACTGTGAGGCAGCAATGCTAACCGCTGAACCACCATGGCCACCCAACTATTTATCATTTAATAATGGGCAGAAAATCTAGTAGACTATATAAACATTAGCAATCTCTAATGGGTACTAATATGAGGACAAGCAGCACAGATGTACTGAATATCCTTATAGAATAAACCACTGGTTACCACAGTCAGCTGCAAATAGTGGTCAGATAAGGCTGTAAGCTGTTTATAGTGATGATGGACTACACCAGCTAAACTGGCTGGAGGGAACAGATAAACAAAGGTGTTGTATGCATATAATGTGGAACTGCATTCAGGCTCTGAACAAGAACTTCAGCAGGTTGTAGGGGAATAGAATACAAAACTAAAGGCACATGGGATGAACATGAGTACAGGTAAGACACATGTAATGGCACCAAATGGGGTAAAATTAGAAGAAGCTAAAATTTCAGATAGAAGGGAAAATACTGGAGCAGGTTAGCAGCTTCGAGCATCTGCCAAGGGTGGCTGAGGAGAAGGAAAGTCTGAATGAGGAGGTCAAAGTTAGAATCAGAGGGGCTGAAGCCAACTGGCACAAAGTGTCAGGGGTAGTGTATGACAGAAGAATGCCAAAGAAGCTGAAAAGTATGGTGTACAAAACAGTGGTGCAACCAGTACCACTGTATGGTACAGAAACGTGGGCAGTGAAGGTAGAGCAGGTGAGGAAGCTAGAGGTGTTGTAGATGAAGTGCCTGAGATAGGTGGTAGGATGAACACTGTGTAAGAGACAAAAAAGTGAGGACTTCAGAGCAGAAGGCCAAGTAGCTCCAATTGCAGAACAGGTCAAAGAGAACAGATTACATGGTCTGGCCACATGTGCAAAAAAGATGCAGAAAAACTGGTGAAAAAGATTTGGGAAGACAAGAAGAACGTAAGAAGACCAGCAAAGAGATTGATAGAACATGTGACAGAAGACTTGCAACAGTCAGTCATGACTATTGAAGAAGACATAGGAAACGGCATTGAATCAAGTGATGGGGGTGGGTGGGATATGGGGGTAGAGTAAGGGAGCGAAGTGAGCCCGCAGGGCAAACAGAGCGAGTAGACCCAAAAGAAGGAAGGATTTCGAGAGGAACAATCAGTGGAAGAAGTTTATTAAGGTAAGTTTAGTTATGTATAGATAAGTGGGAATACGGTAGTAGAGCAGGTTAGAGAATAGCTAGATGATAATTGTAAAGTAGGATTTAAAGCTGAGCATATGTTAAGAGCAGGGCTTAGAATAACAGAGTTGTAATGTATTAATATTATAAGCCAAAGGGCTAACTAAATAAGGTACGGGACTGACTGGAATAAGGGTGCCACCTAGTGGACAGGTTATATATTACAATGGAAGTTCTTCCTGGGAGAAAGGCTGATCATAGAATTGGGAAGGGAGAAAATACTCAGGAGAAGGGGCTTGGATTTTAGTGTTAAATGCTGAAAGATTACCTAGTTTGAATGGGATTTCTTCATTAAAACCATTTTTAAAAGGATGCAAACTTAGGCATTAATGACACCATCTATTTATGGAGAGATTTTATAACTAGTTTATATATATATATATATATATATATATATATATATATATATATATATTATATGTGCTTTCTATAGTTATTTTATTGATGCAAATATATATACATATATTTATATATATATATATATATATATATATATATATATATATATATATATATTGTAACATATGTCTAACACATGATGACATCATATTAAGTGCTTTCTTACTGGTTACATTTTTGTATTTAAAAGTTGGATGTTCTAGTTAGTGTTGTCTGATGAAGTGGTGTGTTCATCGCAAAAGCGGTTACCATTTTCTTTGTATTCTGGATTCATTTATTAAAGTTCCTGGATTTTAGCCTTGTTGGTTCGGTATTTCTTTTTTCATATTTTTGCAAATCTATTTTGTTATAGCAACCTTTATTCTGCTTCCATTATTGTTTTTTGGCTAAGCACATGAAACATACTTGTATTAAGAACTAAGCTGAGCTGTTGGTCATTAGCGTAGGGAATTTTCCCAGATTGTGTGGATGTGTGCGTGTTATTGACTTGACTGGCATGGGCAAATACAGTATTTATATTTGGCTTTAACATCCTACTATTATTACAGGAAGAGACTTCATTTTTATTCTGCACATGTCCTGTCCTCCTCACCACAATGCAGATAACCACGGAGTAAAGTTAGTTGCATGAGATTTTTTTGCAAATGGAAAAGAAGATATTCACATATGTTTGCAAAAATGGTTATGAAAAGTTTAATATTTTGATAATAGTTTAAAGAATACCTTCCTAAATGTGGTATGCAGGAACTTGGTTCATTCTACTAAAGAGGTTGTGAAAATGTACCATCTGAAATGAAGATGGAGTGACGTGTCAACAGAAGTGAAGAACTAAAGTTTTTTTTGTTACTGTGTGGAATATGACACACACACACACACACACACACACATATATATGTATATATATATATATATATATATATATATATATATATATATATATATATATCATATCATATTTTATTAATTGGATATAGGTTATACAAAATCAGTCTAGTCAAACCGGTCATAATTATCTTCAGACTTTACCATCTTTCTCAAGGAGGATGAGGCTTATAAGTCCTGCTGTAAATGTAGGGGTAACCATTCAGTTGTCCAGGTATAGAGGTACAGAGGAAGTCTATTCCAGAACAAGAGGGCAGGGCGGGGGAGTACTGATTGATGACCCAATGCCTCCATTGCATTTCTTTCTTTCTTGACATCAATTAAGATCAGTGGTTCTAGTGTTCCATTGCACTAGTTACCTTACTGAGAAAAAGGAGGTCAAGAATAACAGGATTCTTAGGGGAGTGGTCAGGTAGACACACATCTCCCCTCAAGAGTCTACAAAACACAGAGTATAGGGATGAGACTTCCAGGCTTCCTTGTAACAAAGATTCTATGGACCAGAGATCATTTTGGTAAGAGTCTCTGGGCTTTACTTAGCTTTAAACATGCTAGTGAGGTATATGCTAAAGGTTGCATTATATTCTATAATGAGTCTGACCAGGGCTGAAAATATAATGATCACTTCTTGGAAGAGATGTCTTTCCAAATGTGTTGTGAAACATAGAAGAATTTCCTGACTAAAGTAGCCACAATGAGGTCAAAAGAGAATAAGCTTCCTACCAAGATGTTTTGATCTCTAATCAATCTTTTCCTCGATAATGGAGTGCTATCCATGTTGCAGGATGCAGTGATTTGCTGTTTTACTGAAAGGTTAATACTACATTTTCCGGATTTAGATTCAGCCCTTTTTCCTTGCACCAGGTGATTACTAATTTTAGCCCATATGAAATGAATATTTCTTTTTTAGTTTGCAATCATCAGCACATTTGGTCATCCAGGGGTCACTGCTGTCAGGTTTGAGGTCATAAAAATAAATGTCAGATAGCATGGGGGCAACCATAGACATCTCAAACAACTTCAGTTCACAAAATCCACCAAAAAATCACAAAAACTACAAACAATGAGCCTGGCTGCTCAGTCACTTTTCTTTAATACCAAGTGCATCTTTCAACCTGTCACGTTTTCTCTGTTAGAAGTGGCATCTGCTACATGGACAATGTAATTAACACATTTGGCTATTCATCTTACCAGACAGGAATCAATGTGTACGGCTGATAGCTTGTTCAAAATTCCTTCATGTGGTATGATGTCAAATGTTTTGGCCAGATCAGGATAAGCAGCATGAATAGTATGACTACTGTCCACCACTTCAGTGACCTTTCAAAGAAAGTGACATTTACTAGCCCTGATTTTTGATATCATGGCAAATGAGATTGGTAATGACGTACTCAAGGTTCTGAATGGTCATGACAATATCCCTGGATGCATGTTAAACAGCATGAAACACCATTTAGCCAACCCGTAACAACACTGTTCATGTTCAGCTTCCATACATGTTTTGTACAAAGTGAAAGGAGGACCTTCCAAAGATCTAGGTGATTACAGGGCAATAAATCTGACCAGCATCATATGCAAATCAATGGAACACCCGTCATAGAACTAATCAGTAAGGACATAGGGAACCTCCAAACACTAAACCCATCTCAGTTTGGATTTTTTAAGGGCAGGTCATGCTTACTCAGCCTGGTGGTCTTTTGTGAAAGGTCACTAAAGCAATGCATAAAGGTAAAACAGTACACACCTGGCCAAAGCGTTTGACAAAATACCTCACTAAGGCATTGCAGAAAAGATGAATAAACTGGAAATCAAAATGGGGGAAGTTATCTCCACAAAGAGACCAGTGACCAGTCACCAGTAGAGTCCTTCAGGGTGCTATGCTGGGGCCCTTCTTGTCTGGCATTTACTTCTCTGAAAATGCCTCAACCAAAGGGCTGTGGCTGATTAACTTTGCAGATGACTGCAAGCTCAGAGCAGTCTTTGAGTTTCCGAATGACTTAGCCATCCTGCAGGAAGGTTTACCCCAAATAAATAACTGGTACCAAAATTGTGGACTAAAACTAAATGCCAAAAAATTCATTATAGTATCTTTTGTGAACTCATCTACCCCAAAAAGCTATGACATTAACAACATGTCCCTAAGAGTGGGCCCAGTTGTTCAGGATTTGGGAACTTGTGTGGACAGTGACTTAACTTTTGATCAACGTGTCCATTGTCTTAAGAAAGTCCTTCTATATTGTACAGCTTATAAACAAGTGGGATTGTGTCTAGATAAAGGGATGTCATTATCTCCCTTTACTCAGCCCTCGTTAGCACATTCATTGAGTATAATACCTCATTTGGCGTGCATCTGTCTAGTCACATATGACTGGAACACCCAAAGAGATATTAAAAGGAAACAAAGCCTAAATAATATGGTCCAACTCAAAGCCATGTCAGTATAATTGTTATCCTACAGATTGCTAAGAGGTGACCTGTGTCTGGCATGCAAGGCATCCTTTGACCCAATACTGATGGATTTATTGCACATCAACAAGTCGAATGGCATTAGAAATACTCAGTCTAGGGATCTAAACCTCTTCTGTAACATCAACAGAATGGTTTAAAAGGATAGGTTTTTCTCACAGATAATATCACTGCTCTGGAACAGACTCCCCTTCCACATAAAATAAAGTTCATCCCTGTCTCAGTTCAAGATGAACCTGGAGATATGGATAGGAAACAAAACGTGTACCACAGGACTTCCCCTTGTACTACTAATGGACAGGGACAGCTCCTTAATAATTTATCTCATGCACAGGTCCCCTCAAATTACATTTGGTATGATCCCAGTTATTCCTGACTAGAGAAATGTATAATTACTGGCCATATGATGGGTAAGTCCAATCTAACACCGAGTGGGAAAATTTAGAGGCAGGATCTGATTTAGTGAGGACCAGATTAAGAATGTTTATACCACTTGTTTTAGCACAATTTTATAAATGGATTTTTTTGTTTATCCAATTGTAAATTTGCTGTACATACCCTACAACAGAGTTGTAGGTAGATGTTCTAATCTGTGAATGGGTGATTTAAGTCACTAAGGATTTCAGTGTAGTCGCTTATATAAAAAAATGCCAGGAATTGTACAAGATCATCTGGTGTCATGGAGAAGGCTCTATGTCAGGTTATAACCCGGATGTTTGACTTACCAAAAGATATGCTGGAGTTTTAAAAACTCTGCGTTGTAGTCTCTGGGTATCATTCTTGAAGGGACATGGTCACTGACAAACTCCAAGACTGCATTGTAGTTTCTTGCAGGCCTAAAAGCATAAGTGGCAAAACAACCAAGCAAAGGGGGGAAGTGCTTTCCTTGCATTTTGACCAAATCTCAGTGACTACACATACATGTACATGTAAAAAAACACAAAATGCTTAAACAAAGTAAAATCAGAAGAACAGGTCAAACTTAGGGTTGCCAGTTTTCTTTGTGGCTAAAACCAGACTAAGGTCATGCCCCTTGCATCACCCATAACTCCACCCATTCCTACCCCCACTCCCATCCAGACCCCACCCATTTTGTGACATCACTGTGACATCAGATGATGGGAACACCCCCTTTTTCTCCCCAGTTGCCATAAACACTGTTCAAAACTCAGTGTGCATACTGTCTTCTGCTTTACTTCTACAGTGATTACAGATATTTGGATTTAATTTAAAACATTTATTTCAAATTTTATAACACAAACCACTGATACACATTTGCTAAACAAAGCAATATAGTCTCTCAATGAAAACACACTTAGCATTAAAACTACTCTGCCTTTAAATCTCACATTCACCGACTATACAAAAATACTACACAAGCAGTATTAGAAATGCATATATCATACATAAAAACATAATTACTCAAGTTCAGTGTAAATATGTGCAAAAACTATTAAACAAAATTCCTTTGCTAATTCACAATATCAAACAATGGATTTTACACAAGTAGTTACAGACTGGAGCAGAGAATTAAGGCTGCAAGTGGTAGTTCTTGTGGTATAGGGTTTTATTTCCTCAGTCCTCACTTGCCTACTGTGTTAACTTAAACAAGTCACTTAACCAGACATTGCAACTGGTCACTCCTGAAAAGGGACTTTGGGCCTACCTGGTTAAAAATGGACATGACTATTACTTATATTTGAAGATAATGTAAATGTGGCAACTACAGGTGAGCAATGTACTGCTGCGTCACATTAATGCTACTACTAGTAGCTGATACTGAGGTTTGAAAATATAGGTGGGGATTGAACTGGAAGAGAAAGTTTGGGGGAACGAGGAGTTAACAGGTGCAATATGTGAAACGGGACAATACGCAGACTGGAGGTTGTGAAAATATGGTTACGGGTGAAAAAGAAGATGTGGTGAAATATACAATAATTCTACAAGCACAGTATTCCATGAACAACTAAACCAATGCCTCATAAAATTGTTATACTTCATTTTATGCTATCCCAATGAACAGTCACTGCATTTCAAAATATCTGCCTTTAAATATAAAATACTGCAGTTTTGTTGTCTTTTTAGGACAGAGAAGTTACTTTTCTTTTACACTGCGACTTCTGTACATCTAAACAAAATTCAAACAGCTATCAATATCCCAAGTTACATTTAACACAATCAGGCATGTTCGGAGCATTTAAGAGCAAACAAACATTGTGATTATCCTGAAAGAAGCTGTCAAAATTGGTCATGCAGCTCAAAGTTCTTCAACAAGAAGCTGAAGGACAACAGTCGCTGTCTTTTGCAAGAAACTGTTTACAGCAAAAAGAATACTGTCTCTTGTTACAGGTCCAACATGTCTTGCCTCAGACTTCCCCCTACGTTTCGCCCAGTGTTTCTGTAGACTAAAGAGGATATTTAAACTCATCATAGAGTTTAAAATCCCTTAGTGCAGTTTCCTAACCTTTTCTAGAACACTTCTGTCAAACGCAGAACTTGGGGCAGGAAAATATGCATTTCAAATATCTAGGGTGTATTGTTATTACTACTTACTTTTTCTGTTCAAATAAACAAACTTAATTATCACTAATGGACCGTCCTAATCCAGGCAGATGTCTCGCCCCTACAATATTTTTCACTTCCTGTAAATACCTATCTAATCTCCACGATAATGGTCTGTTTACCTTGTGGTCTACGAGTATACTTTTAGATTAAATTCTGAGACAAATGCGGCACGCAAAAACAATACCCTAGGAAGCTGCACTCCCTACAGAAACAAACATGTTTACATCTGATGAACATCTGGGCCCTCTGTTTTACTGCACACAAAGACATGTATGCCATCCGGCTGGTATAGGGACATCATATCTATCGCCAGGCTAAAAAATTTAAGACTAAGAAATAAAACTGACACATTTTAGCCACAGCTTGCCTACCTGCGTCCATCCCCGTTAATGTGTGTACAGTAGATTCTTTTCAAAACCTCCAAGCTTTCAAGCTTCCACAGCCACACTGTCACCCTGGCTGACACAAGGAAGAGCAAGAGGCAGTGCTTGTCAGGGAACCGGCAAAGATGTTCACTAATGGCCCCGGTAATATTCCAATTCCAGAAAGGGGAGGGGCTAATCACATCTGCTAGTGTCATACATTTCCGGACAGTCTGAAGTCAGATAATGGCTCTAATTATAGCCAAAAAGCACACCTGGACCACAGGCAATAAGGAGGGGGGAGAGAGTAAAGATGGCATTGAAGAAATGCTTGAAACCGTGGCAGTGGCACAAAACCCGGACTTCATGTGTCCGGTTTTGAATGAAATTTGTAACCGGACAATTTGTCAGAAAACCGGACAGTCCAGTCAAAAACCGGACAGCTGGCAACCCTAGTCACACTCTTAGCTGGATGATGTACTTTATTTAGCGCTTTCGTCAGTTAATAAAACAATGACTTCTTCAGAATGCTGTAACACACTTTGACTTCTTCAGAATGTCCGAGATGCAGAAGTGCATCATGATCAGGGAGTTTTTTTAAGTGACAATGAGGAAACACACCTTGATGTTGCCTAGTCTGTGATTTGATTATTTGTTAGGCTGGGATGCTGATTACCAGAACTGTGCCTAAAAAAAGGCACCACTGGGGCAGCAAAACTTTTGGCCAGAATGCAGGAACCCTTGGGAGACACAGGGATGGAGGCAATCCTTGGAAAAGCAAATTGGGCTGTCAATTATCTCATCTCACACTGATTAATACTGGATCCTCCTAGAATGATACCAGCTCTTTAGGCAGTCATTATACCCAGCTGTCTTCTCCTTACATTTAAGCATTATTCTCAGTGAAGGGAGAATGTCACTCAGAAACAGAGACGTATTCTTATCTGAAACTTTCATAGCAAGTTCTGGTATGTCATATTGCATGTTCCTCTGAGTTCTGCACACCAGGATATTCATTCTGAAATGGACTATTACATCATAGTAATGCTTGCTAGGGGAAAGGTTCTTAAGGGCCCTTATTAAGTCAATAATCATAACTCCCAAGAGGCAGCCCTATTCTTGTCCAGTCTGGAGAGTTTGAAATCTGTACGTTTAATTACAGACTCATCAGCTGATAAAACGTTCTTATCAGATGCTAGTCCATAAGTACTACATTTTTGTGGTAGCTTGTTGGTGGTGATTTGTTGATGTAGGAGTACATGGAATGGATGCATTTGGGGCATCAGCATATGGTAGTTTTGTACTGTTTGAGTATGTTTCATTTATATAGGTAGGAGGTGTGATAAGGTGATGCTCACTGCATGCTGTAAACTGGAAGAGGGATATCTCCATTTTTTTTACATCTCTCGTAGAGAGAATCTACTGAGTTGATCAGTTCATTTTCTGTGAGCGTATGGAAGTCTCTATACTGCCTTATGCATGAAGTGCTAGAAGGCTGGCAGTGGAATGGAAACTGGTTTGCTAGCCCTCCATTATATCCAGTACTCATAGCTGGCCATGGGCATAGGCCAACTAGGCAGCTGCCTAGGCCACCAACCTAGCACGGGCGCTTTTCCAGTAATCTGAATGGTGTAGGTAGACCAAGATGAGGGCACTGAGTGGTGTGTGTAGGGGCTGTGGAGTCCTTTTGCCTAGGGCACCAGTTGACCAAAGGTCGTCCCTGCCAGTACTTTCAATAGTTAAGCCCTTAATGGGAAATTAAGAAAGACATAGGAAGTATTAACACAACAGAGAAGGTTGTGAGTGGGAATAATAGTAATGTAGTGGTTGTTGCCTGAATAAATATGTTGAAGAGCAGGGTTCCATTACTGAAGTAACATGCAGTTCAGTGTAACTGGTTGCAGATCAGCAAAAGCTGATTTACTCCTGTGCATAAAAACAGGCCTAATGTTTACAGTTAGAAGGAAGATGATTCGGTGGTACTGACTTAGGGTAAAAATTAAAAGTTCACTACCAACTATTCGAGTACACCTTATGTGGACCTATACTAAGCAGCACAGTGTGTGGCAAACAGCAAACAACGAAAGAGAAATTGCAAATCAATAACTTACATTATCAATAGTGCACAGTGACCTATAAATTGCAACAATTATTCTTTTCTCACTAGAATAATCACTACTGTACCAAGGTGATCTCACCAACTGGTCAAAACAGTATGTTTCCAGATTAGCAATAAATGCAGTGAGTTAAGAAAAAAGATGAAAAACAAATGCTCAGAACAGTTAAAATTTGATCAACAGCAAGCTGCCTGTATGTGCAACAGAAACAGGTACCTTTCTGACTATATGAACTATAAAAGAAACCAAAAAAAATAACTTGCAAGTCTGATGGTGAGTACACAGGGGCACAACCTGTATAAACATAGACTAAAGAAAGCAGTGGTGCACCACTCCATTAAGTAAGCAGCACACAAGAAAACAGAATGAACCAATCATAAAGTAGTCCAAAATTAGAGCCAATAGAGCTCAGTACCCTAGGAACTGCAGCAAACTACTCTTACAAGACTAACCACTGTTTTCTTCACAATGGCCCCATACTTGGCCATAACAGGCAGTTTCCAAATTAGACATAAATACTTTGAAAGAAGTAAAAAGAAGAAAACTTCTTATAACATTTAAAATATGATAAAAAAACACAGGTGACTGTGAGTGCAACACAAATACGTACTCTTCCTTATTAATATTCTGCTGATAGTGGTGATATAAATTGCAGGCAGCTGATTATAGGGTCATAGGTTGATACTAGGCTATTGGCTCTAGGGTCTATACAAGCCTAGCCATAAGAATTCCCTGGCTATTTCTTCCCACAGTATTTACTTCCCTGGACCCCTGTCTAGCAGGGCAACTGATGTGATCCTCAGGGTGAATTTCCTAACTCCCATCCAATCATCAAGGTTCCTTTTGAAGAGGGCCAAAGAGGCGCTCTGTTTGACATGTATGGGCAGTCTATTCCAGAGTCTGGGGAGTCTCTAGGTCAGGAACCTATCCCTCCAGCATGTTTTCTTCATTGTGATGACAAGGTTTAGATCCCTGGAGTGTCTCTCTCTGAAGGATTGTGATTTCTTTAAGTGTAGCATGTCCAACAGCTCTGAGTTTGACATGGCCTTGTATGTTAAGCAGAGATTGCCTCTGAGTAGACGATATGCAACAGAGTATAGGTGGAGTTTTTTTAGATGGTCAGCATAGGGCATATGCTTTAGGCCTGTGATTCTTTTAGTGAGGTATTTCCGCGGTCTTTCCAGTTGTTGCAGATGTCTTGAGAGGTACATACCAAATGGGGCATTGTATTCTATAATGGGTCTAATGAGGGATGAGTACAGTGGGACAATGACCTTCTTTTTTCTGGATGAAAAGCCCTTAGTGATGAGGTGTGCCACATAGAAGGATTTCCTGAGTGTTGTGGCAATGTCATTATCGAAGGTGAGACCACTGTCCACCTGTGTCCCTAAGTCTCTTATCACACTTTCGGTGTTTAGTGTACTGCCACCTATGTGGTAATTCATGGGTACATGCTTTTTAACTAATGGGATAACTATACATTTCTTGGCATTGAGCTTGAACCCATGGCTCTGGCAACAAGCATCTATTTCTGTAAAGCCCTTTTGTAGAATATCAACATCATTTGGGGATTCAATAATGGCTCCCAGTTTGCAGTCATCTGCGAACTTTGTTAACCAGAGTCCCTTAATGTCGGCCTGTACCTAACAAGAGTGGTCCTAGGACTGAACCCTGAGGTACTCCACTTGTCACTTATCTGGAGCTGGATTTGGAGTCAGCTACCTTTACAGTCTGGGTTCTATCAGTAAGCCAGCTGGCAACTCATTGAATGATGTAGGGATTAAAGCCCAGCGTAGTAAATTTATCTATGATTTCAGAGTGGGGGATGGTGTCAAAGGCCTTACCCTTGTCCACGGCTCTGGAGACTGATTCGAAAAAGTCAGTCAGGTTCAGGAGACAAGATCGGCCCTTCACAAACCCAAACTGCATGGGGTCCAGTGTTTGAAGGTTGCCAATGTCTTTGTTTATAAGTTGCATGATAATATGTTCCATGGCCTTGTAGATCAGGCTCATCAGACTGATGGCGCGGTAGTTCCCAGAATTCAAGGCGGATACCCCCCTTGTGGAGTGGGATAATTGAAGATATGTGTCACTCAGTGGGCACGTAGCCTGAGGTGAGGCTATGATTAAAGATGACACAGGTAAGAGTAGTTAAATGAAAATTGCACAGTTCAAGAGTAGTTAAATGAAAATTGCACAGTTCAAGAGTAGTTAAATGAAAATTGCACAGTTCAAGAGTAGTTAAATGAAAATTGCACAGTTCAAGAGTAGTTAAATGAAAACTGCACAGTTCAAGAGTAGTTAAATGAAAATTCCACAGTTCAAGAGTAGTCAAATGAAAACCGCACAGTTCAAGAGTAGTTAAATGAAAATTGCACAAGAACTGTTACTTTGGGCAAAATGGAAATGAAAATGTCCAAATTTGCATAAAGTTATGGTTATCGAATGTGGATATTGTTATAACAATTCTGGTAATAACGTCATTACAGAGTGTGATAATCAGGTATTTGGCACAGAATTCCAACAAAGTTCAGAAAATATGAAGTCTGACCTAAATGTAGACTTAATTGATTTTACAGAAATGAAGATATACTGCTGTGCCTTTTCTTCAGTGATGTAAACTTGATGGAGTTTTAAACATTTAGTTTATTTCACTGTCAGAATGAGAATAATGTGAGTACTAGTTGCCACTGTACAGGAGAGGCTATTTATAAAATGGATTTTATAGCATCTGTGACTCTGGGAAATTTGAAAAGAAAATAGTTAAATATGTCTAAAGCAGGTTATGGAAGTATGCAAATGCCGTAATAATTCTCCATTAAACTGTGCTGTACATGGGTGCATGGTTCGGGTTTCCAAATGTGTGGTGAAAATACTCAGTCTTACACAAACATGCAGTTACAGACATTAGTATAAATAATGACATAATATGGAATCTGATGTACAACATATGTCATATGTTTGATATTTATAATCATATTTCACTGGAAGAAAGAAAATCAGATTAGTGTCAGGCATCCAAATATAAATGGGACATCGTGGGAGAAAAAATGAAAAGGAAAGAAGGAAATAAAGCACATAACATTACTCTAAGCACCAAGTAAAGGAATGTATTGACATTTATCTGTAGCCATAGTTAAGAAATGTTGCATATATTTAATATTTTGGGGAACAAAACCATAAGTTCGCTGCACTTGACTTACTATCACAGTCAAGAAATGTAGAAAAAGATGAGAATACATCAACTTCAGTGCTTGAGATGAACATAACTGAAGATGTTATAATTTCTTCTACTTATACATCATGAAACATGCTGCTTTGCCATATCATTACTATGTACCATATACAGTAAGAGATTAATAAGGTATTAACAGAAAGGTAACATTGTTGCAGAAAAAAAGGCACTAATAAATGGCCTCCAAATAATACATCTGCAGAAATAAATGAAAAACAAGGAGGAAAAGTGCCAATCCAAAACCAATAAATGTAAAAGCAGCACTTTTAAATAAGAAGCAGGTTCGATTCCGAATAAAGACACTTTAATCACAAAATGAAAAAAAAAAAAGAAAATCATAAACGCTTTAACTTTTTTGCCACATTTTTGTCACCTTTAGACTTCCTCAAATGTCACATCTTCCTTCCTTCATTTTTCGAGTTCACATCCAAAAACAAAAAAAAAAAAAAAAAAAAAAGCAGTGGTAAAAGGACAGTTTATGAGAGCAGCATGGAAGACTACAAAGGAGGGCATCTTTCTAGATGAATGTTTCTTACTGAAAAAAATGTTTAAAAGACGTGGCTACCCTGACCAATTTATCAATGAGTTAGTGTACAAAGTGATTAACAAACATGAAAGAAACTACTTCGTCCAACTTTTGGATCAGGAGTCTGAAACAACAGTATCAGAATTAAACACCATGCCCATCCCTTTAAATACAAATTCAGTGAAATAACTTGAGAATAGTTTCAAAAATGCCTTTATTACCACCAACACAGTCAATAGCAACCTTATTAAATGGATTCTGAACAAAAACTGTCTGTTTGGTATCAGAAAAAATAGTGACTAATGAAAAACTAGGACAAAAACCTATTGTTATGCACAGAAAAGGAACTAATATGAAGAACATATTGGAAGTAATGAACAACAAAAAAGCCCCTCCAAAAATTTGCAACATGAACAAATGTGGACATTGTCCATTTTTCAATATATATTCAAATTGGAACATCTTTCAAAATCAAGTCGCAGGCTATCAAAATAAAAGGAAAATACAATTGTGAAACCAATGGTGTAGTCTATGTAATGCTTTGACAATATTGTCCTGGATTTTACATAGGGAAGACTGAACATAAACTAAAAGAGCACATATATGAACATGCTTATGAAATCAGAAAAATGGAGGACACAGATGCACTTTACAAACATGATAAATTACCGAAGACACAAATTCATGCGCACTACTATAGAAATAGTCAGCCCTAACATAAAAGGAGGTCATTGGTCACTAAACCTGGAAAAGCAAGAACTGTACTGGCAGCTTAAATTCAATGGCAGTGCATGACCAGGACTGAATGATTATATTTATGTAGCTCCAGTACTTAAACTAAAGCCTGTGATGAGATGAAAAAGTTAAAAGGTTATGGGTGTTTTAGGAAATTAAATTACTTATTCTTTCAATGGGAATTGTTGAAATTAAAAGTATTTCAGCATCAGCATTTCTCATAGACAGTTGTAAAATAATTTTATCCATTTACTTCTAATATTTATTTGTTACACATTTTTCACAAATTTTATTTTATTTATTATTTTTTTCACTATTTACTCACTAGTTATGTTTATGTAGGTTGTGGTGGTGCAGCAGGTAGCATTATCACCTCACAGCATGAGGTTCTTTGGTTCGATTCTTGGTAAGACTGCCTTCTGTGCAGAGTCTGCATGTCCTCCCTGTGGTTGGTTGAACTTCAAAGACAAGCAGGTGTGTGTGCGTGTGTGTGTGTGTGTGTGTGTGTGTGTGTGTGTGTGTGTGTATGTGTGTGTGTACCTTCTGTGAAGGTTGGGCATTACCTGTCACTATAAAACAAGTCTCCTGCCAATCATGAGGGGCTGGTGATCTGCTGAGGCAACCCCTAACTGGGATAAGCAGAAAGATAAAAACTCACTAGTTATGTTTATATATATTTGAATACATTAAATTAAATGTTTTCTAACTTAAAAACAAGAAAAGAAGCAGCAGTTCTTGAAGGTACTACATTCAAACAAGAAACTGAACATGTGATTGCATCATAGAGACACATGAACATTATTTGCCTATTTAAAGAACTGTTTGTGTATTGTGCTTTATCTGAAGAAGCTAATACTTCATCAACGAAAGCACTCATCCAAAATTAAAAATGTAGGCATGCTGTACTCCCTGGCTAGCGCATTTTTCTTATTTTATGTTTGGCATTCCACTAGAGCTGTCCATTCAGCGCTTGAAAGCAATTCTTAGAACTGGGGATTTTTTTTTCTAGTGAAAGTACTGATGTCCAAGTTACTGGTTTATCTTCTGATGCTGGAATTCTAAATCGTTGCAATTACCTTTATTTGAATTCAGCATAAAGTTTGGATGTCAGCGATGTTGATGTTGAAGAGGCTCCATACCACAGTGAAATCCTGTTCTAAAATGACTCCTTGGTCACATAAACTATACCATACTCTAGTTATGAAATTTCACTTTACCATCGTCCTACTATAAAGTTCTATGGCATTTAATTATGTTGCTGTAAACACACATTCTGATTTACTTTTGAATGATTTTTCATAACATTGTATTGTTTGTATTATGATTATAAGTTGGTTGTATACTGACTATTCATGTGCATCAGTGTTCTGCTTTTCTCAATACTGTATGTTTAAACAGTCATCACAGACACATATATACTTTCTCTTTGTTCTTGTGGAGCTTTACTTCCTTGACCTCTGCTGGAAATTTTTATTTTTCAACCAAGGCGGACTTTTGTGGTCAACAAAAAGTAATAAATAAAATAAATTTGGGAAATCACAAATAGTATGGATTATGCTATGATATAATGAATTTCTTTTGCTAATGATTACTAAATTATATATAGATGGATCTACTTTGAAAGACTGAACTCTTTTAATCGCAAGTGTTAAATTTTCAAGACAATAATGTTGAATGTTTACTTTATTGAAAGTTTAAAACATCAACATTCATAATATCAGAATTTAATGTGCAAACATTACGTGTCTCTCCCTGCACAAGTTTAGTATTTAAAGCAAAATAATAAAGTATACATGTTATTAAAGTAAAAGTTTATTGTTCATTTGAAATAATTGGAGAGAAGGCATAGGGTGTTTAACGTTTTTGGTAAAAAACTTTGATGACAGCTATATTGAGATGTGCTACAAAGAGATCTCTCTCCAACATGCTTCACATACACAGTACCTGTTGAAAGACATCCAGATGAAGCTGTCACTCATGGTTTAACTTAACTATTAAACTTAAATGATCTGCTGGGAAATTTGTGTTTCCCATTTGATGAATGACCAATAACAGGACATTTTTTGGATAATGCCAGATCTCACAATTGTATGACCAACATTCAGAGCTGGTATATTCTTTTTCCTCTGCACTTTTTTATGCACCAGATGGCCTTTATTTTGTCAGTGAATGTGCAAAGAACCTTCAAGACACCGATTCCTAAACAACTGCCATAATCTCCATAAAGTTTATTGGATTGACATCTAAAAAGAACACTAGATTCCTTGTACTGCCCATGACTCCAAATAAGCTCCATTTTCCATGTCATATACATCTGTTGTCAGGACATAGTTCAGGCTAGGAGGAAGGCATTATTTGCCTGAATTCATGTATGCTGAATGGCACAATCCTTGGAGTTCCATGACCAGGGATGGAGTCCCTGAAACGTCAAAATCCAAATTGTCTACTCACTTTTTCCACAGATTTCTAGACAAAGTTGAAACACATTCAAGTGCAAGCTGATGTGGTGTAGTATGTAAAATATCCTGACTAAACGTCTTGTCTGGAATTCAACCATCTGTAGAGAGAACATCGAGATGCTTATCCTTTCCTGAGTCAAGACATCATTTCTTGAATAGTGCCCAACACCCTTCCCAAAAAAGACTTTCCATTGAGAGGGTTCATTTTATTTTTTATTCACTGTAGAACTCAAGAGTCTAGTAACTGAAAAGTTAGCTTCAAACTGCCCAGTTGCTGACCCCTGTTTTGTGTTTGTACCAGTTATCATAGTAAAGCTAAATATAATTCTCTCTGAAATAGAGAGCTGGTTTTGGTGGAGTCATTTGGGGAAGAAGACATGAGAGCTTTCACCAGACCACACTGAATAAAAGTAAGCTAGAATTTGTAGAACTAGAAGAATTTGTTTTGAGGAATACAAAATATAGTTTGCCCCAGCATTCATACCTGGAGTGACCATCCATGTATTTGAAGTTAAAAGAGGAAGCGCTAGCATTTTCAAGTTTATGACTTTAAGATAGCTGTTGCAGGCACACTGCCAGCACTGGCCTCAACTGATTTTCCTTTTTGTGCCCCACCCCCCTGCGAAAATGAAAAACACTAAATACAATATGTAATTGTACTGCCCCCTCAACGAATATTCATGTGGATGCTGATGCAAATCTGCATGGTATGTCAATCCTGTGTTATTTGCATATGACATCATAACCATTTGGCACATCAATCACTCAAGCCATGCCCACTTCACAAAATTACAAGGGGTTAATTATATTTAATCTTATCTTAATCTTACCTTTGCTGTCTGAATCATGAAACGCAGAACCTGCACATGAAAACAAAAGAAAACTCTTGGAAATTGCAGGACTCAATTTTTGTTGCAGTGTTTTCTGGATAACACTGACTTACAACCTTATTTTAGCATGGATAAAATCAGATTTAATAAAAAGAAAAAATATGTGGCATAACTCAGACATTTCTAAAGGCTATGGTATACTGCTCCCTAGTGATTTCTGCAGGGTATGTTAACCTATAGTCTTGGAACAGACTGGGAGGAGGATCGACACCTGTCCCATGTGGGGGAAGCTCCCTTCTTATAAAAAAAAAAAAAGGATGAGCAAAGACAGAGAAGCAGAGATCTTTGCCTCTTATGAACTGGGTCTGATGACTGCAGTAGACTCTCCAGTTAACTTTGCTGTGGATGACAGATGCTTGCCTGTTGAGTGGGGGAGAGGGATCTGAGTCTAAAGGAGAGACCTTGCATGGTTTTGTTGTGTGAGAGAGAGAGAGAGAGAGACAGCCTCTAGAGTAATAGAGAGTTAAGCCAGCAGGAGAGTCTATGGGGGAGTTTGTTGTGTGAGAGATGTTTGTCTGTATGCAAGAGCGAGCTGGCAAGTCTAAGAGGGGAGATTTTTTTTAAGAATTTATGACCAGAAGAAGTGACAGAGTAACAGAAAGTAGAGGCCTAGTGGTAAATGAACCAGACCATTTTGACGTAAGCTGGAGAACAAGGACTGTGACCTGTAACCCATTCAAGCCTAATGGTGCTTTTTGTATAATTCCAGTTAACATCCATAGCTCTTTATGGCACCCAAAACCTTTTTGGATCTGATTTCTTTAACTTCTTGACTTACTAGTAATAAAAGGCAGCATTAGAAAGTGCAATGACTTATTAACAAAAATTGTTAATCTGTGATGTACTGCAGTAGATAAATTATATACTGTTTTGCACTTATTATTCATATTTTCATAACCGAGAGACCTAGATGCTCCTGATGGGTATGGTATGAAATGTCATGGTTGAAGACAGGAAAATTCATTGTCAGTGTCTGCTTATGTCACAATATATTGGAGATATTGCTAGTTGTTTGTTAATATTATAATAAGCAATATTTCCATATGTACATAATATTTTAAAAACAAATGATTTACAAACAATTGCATGGCATCAAGTGGAACCTTAGATGTTGTTAAAGAAAACTGCCATTGATATTTGGACATCTTGAGAAATCTTAGTATTATTTATATTGCTAACTTCTAAACCAAATTGGTCACATCTACTAAAGACAATCATAAGGTCTTCTTCACATATGTCGACAATCACAAAGGAAGCACCCAGATGTATTCAGAACTGGTGGTCAAGAACACCACATACACAAATACTGTAGATATATCCAACCTACTGGCTGACAGATTCAGTGAAAGCTTCAACCCTCTGTTCCCCCATCAGTAAATCAGGATATCCCCAGTACCTACCCCCCTCCCATTATCTCTAGGGAACAGGTCATCATTGCCTTCTCAAAGGCAAAAAATACAACCTCCATAGGACCCGATAACATCCCAGGCTGTATCCTACATCAACTCAGGCATGAACTTGCAGAGCCATTAGGCACTGTATTCCACCAAAGCCTGAGTACTGGCTTTGTCTCAGCTGAGTGGAGGACAGCCACTGTCATATCTTTGCACAAAGGTGGAGCATCCACTGATCCTGGAAATTATAGACACAACAGCCTAACTAGCCTGATCTGCAAGGCCATGGAACAGATCATCATGGACCTCATTAACAGGGACATTGGCAACCTCCAAACACTCGACCCTACATAGTTTGACTTTGTCAAGGGGAGGGCATGTCTGTTAAATCTGGTTGACTCCTTTGAGAGTGTCAGCAAAGCCATGGATGGGGGGGGGGCAGTGCACACGGCCTACCTTGACCTGGCCAAAGCCTTTGACACTATTCCCTACTCAGGCATAATAGATAACCTCTATCAACTAGGCATCAATCCATATGTTACCAAATGGGTAGCAAACTGTCTCACTGATAGAACCCACCTAATCAAAATAGGGGAAGCCTCCTCAAGCAGTAGACCCATAGCGAGTGGTGTACCCCAGAGATTCGTCTTGGGGCCTCTGTTATTCAGGATATACTTCTGTGAGGTATGTGGGCTATGGCTGATCAAGTTTGCAGATGATTGCAAGCTGGGCTTGGTCATAAATTCCCCAAGTGATGTGGGCCTCTTCCAGGAGGGTCTCACCCGAACAAATGACTGGTGTCAGAAATGTCGCCTCAAGCTGAATGCCAAAAAAATGCATCATCATCCCCTTTGGGGAGAGTGACGTCCCCATATATTATCATATCAATAACAAACTCCTAAGTACGCAACCAGTTGTGAGGGATGTTGTCACCCAGGCTGTTAGCAAACTGACTTTTGACCACCATGTTGCTTCCACTGTACGGAAAGCTATCTACATGGCCAACCTCATAAGTAAGGGTATCTCATCCGGTGACAAGGAGGTCATAACATCCATGGATTCTTTCCTTATAAGGCCAATTATTGAGTACAATGCTCCCTTCAGCATGTACCTCACAAAGCACATGCAGCAGCTGGAGAGATCACAGAGGTTCCTCACCAGGAGAATCCAGGGCCACAAACATCTACCCTATACAGATAGGCTAAAAGCTCTGTCCCTTCTACTCAGTTTCATACAGACTCCTCAGAGATTACCTCTATCTGGCATACAGCAATCTCAGACACCACCTTGATAGGACTGCTGCATATCCACAAGTCAAGCTCCACTCGAGTAACCCACAAGCACAACTTCAACCTGGTCTGTGACATCAATAGGACTTGTAGGCAGGACAGATTTGTGTCCCAGAGACTCCCCCATTTGTGGAATAGACTCCCTCTCCATGTCAAGCAGAGTTCCTTATTATCACTTTTTAAGTGCAACCCGGATAACTGGATAGGAAACAGAAAATATACCCCTGGGATTCCACCTGTGTCCCTGCTGGAGAGGGGCTTTGGGTGCAGACTTGTCTAAACATGGGCTAAACTCTTGGCTAGGCTTATAATGGCCTCAGGGCCAATAGCCAAGTAACTTCCTATGACACTAACTATACAATTATGACTATATGTTCATATTTATGTAAATATCAAAATAAACATGCACTCAGAGTGGAATTTCTTGTTATCATGTGAAAGATTATGTCTTGTTAACAAAATTAAGCCAACAGCATATGTCTAGGTTGCATAGTTTCCACGATATGATCATTAATTTGTACGTGTTTAGCAAAACTGTATTTTGGGATTTGTGCCCATTGTGATATGTTATAGTATTAATGGAAAGACTATGAATGCACTGACTATTATCAGTATAAAGAATTATTCTTACTGATAACATTGCTATTTGTACAGTTCTGTTAGCTTTACTCTTCACAAAATATTTACAATTGTTTATCTTATGTCTTTTAAGTTGATTTTTCCAAAATTCTCTAGAATGCCAGGATGTGTGCAGACTGCTTGAGGCAAGACATTTCACGCTACATAAAGGTTAATGAGGTAAATTGTTTTCTTTTGAGATACTTTTGGACTGACCTTGCTTATAGCAGGGTTAGGCTTGCTTTTCATTTTTATGTCGGGCACCTCAAAGTAACTAAAGTATATTTTTAGTTTAGGAATAATCTCCAATACCTGCTAAATCGTGCAAGGTGTAGAGATCAATTAAATGCACTATTTAATAACTTGAGTGATGTAAACAGCCTACTGTACACTGGAGTAGACTTATGACAAGGCAATAAATGTAAAAAACGGCATAAATATAGCTGCAGGTATAGAAAACAACTGGAGCAACCTCACGTTGATCAGGACCTGATGCAGGAATGGTTAAGGGGAAGTGAATTTAAACCAAAAGATGAAAGGTTAATATTGGAGGCCCAGGATAGTGGACTATGTACACGTTGGTTTGCAAAGTCCATTGAACATGTGGGATAAACAGACAAGCTGCTGGTTCTATAAAACAGAACTGGAAACAGTCACATATATTGTTACTGGGTGTGGTACATTAAGGGCAGAGGGCCTGTATATTAAAAGGCATAATAATGTGGCAAGACTGTCATATTGAGGATTGTGTGAACATTACAATATTGAAGTAGCTGAGAAACATTGAAACATGAGTCACAAAGTACTACAGAGAATAATGATGTTTACATCACATGGCATCACATGGCATCACCCATTACCAATAGTTAAAAAAAAAGATGCGAGAAAACTAGATATGGTAGTCCATGAAAAGAAGACAGAAGTAGCATTGATCATTGAAATTGCTACACCCAATGATTATAGTGTCTTGTGTACAGAGAGACACAAAGTCATAAAATATCAGGATTTGCAAACAGAAATGAGGGCAATGTGGAAGAAAGATACCCAGACAGTTCCAATATTTGTAGAAGCAGTGGGTCTAAAAACAAAGAATTTACAGTTCTATTTAGATGTGCTACAAATACAGGTAACTGTATGAATTGCAGAAGGGGTCCGTTTTGGGCACATTGTGGCTGCTGCAAAGAGCACTTTTGGCTAACATCTCAAACTTTTATCATATTTTGACTTAGGAATGAGGTACATTTCCATCATGGTATTAGAAACCCAAAAGTATTGAAGAAATTCAACCAAGGTCAGTTATTTTATGGCATTTGATAATTATAGGCATGAGTACATATAAGTTTACACAGTCCCAGGGCTAGAAGAGTGTAATTTGTTAGCATAGACATTATACACCTTAGAATCCTTATTCAGAGAGGCTAAGAGTGTCTGCAGTTAGATTCTGAATCACTTGTCTTGTCTTTAGAGACATGATAATAACTATTTATATCCTTGAAACTGTTAGGAATATTTTACAGTTGGATGAAAGCACAAGCACTTTCCCCAGAAAGCATCCAGATTTTTTATGCAATTGGGTAGGCACAATAAGAACAAGATTCCTGTGTACCGGTCTTAACTTAAATTTGGAGAAAATGTAACTTCCCCGTTCATCAGCCTGTTAGATTTTTCTGTCCCTTTACTAAAGCTGAATAGGTATGAGGCAGTGAGCATTTCTATTTTTTTCTGATTACAAAAACTATTTTTTTTTCTTAAGCTGTCAGTATTTAAATTAAACAGTGATATTCTGCTGAGCAGTCTCATTTTTAACACTTCTGGACTGAATGCTTTCATTTGGAGCACTGTTCAACCCAGAAAACATATAATTAGCTCCCAGTTATCTTTTTTTGGGGGGAGTCTAAGACATCAGTCCAGTAGGTTCTTTTCTTGCACTCAACTGTCCCATGTGTTCCTCTTTCAGAACACGTGCCCTTCAGCCCATTCATTCCCTGGTGGAGGCAGTAGTTGGGTATTAATGAGAGGGCCAGTTTGCTGATCCTGCAGACTGTGCACCTGCCACCTCGCATGCTACATTATAGCTGTTCTTGGGAGGTACATGCACACTGTTGCTTATATGAAATGTCCATCTAAGCAGCTCATTGCTATGCAGCATGGGCATGCTAGGCTCCATGCTGCAGACAACACACCAGCAGTCTAGAAGGTGTGACAAGTGCAATGAGCAGAGTTATCTCCCTCTCCCAATGGTGTGGGAGATAGCTCTGGATGCTTACTCCCATGTTTCTCTGCCCAGTTCCTCCAGGGCTGTCCTGCTGGTCAAGCATGGGCTGTCTGGGTTGCACACATTGCTTTTTATGAGCAACAGGTTATATGTAGTTTATTCAACTTCAGATGTCATATATCATCAATTTTCTGAGATAGCATAGCTTTTGATGTTCTCAGCCTTGAACATTTTATGCATAAATTGCAGTTGCTTTATTCCACTGTGACATTTTTTAAAAATATTTCATCCCCAAAACATAAAATAAATGTGCAGGCAAACGCAGGGATTCCCAATTCATCTAATTTAAACTGTATAAAGTTCATAGAGATTGTGACGATTGGGGAGAGATGGGCGAAGGCTGCCAGCCTAGTCAAATAAACCTCAAAATGCACTCTCTCAAGGCACTCCTTAAAATAGAGAACATCGACATCTGTGCAGTGACAGAGACCTGCTTCAAGGCTCCAGAGAGTACACCTGCATTACCAGGCTATAATTCATACCATACCTTTCGGCCACCTAACCTGGACCGAAACACTAAAGGTGGAGGCATGTCCATATTCATTAAGGATATCCAGACCTTCAGGCTAGTTGCTCAGCATAATGCATCCGAGATTATCCAAGTGCAACTAACTCTTGGCAAGACCACAATCCAAATTGTAGCTTGCTACAGATCCCCCACCATGCCCTAGGATTCCCACTCCTCATTTCTTGATACACTGGAAAATATTAGGGTACAACCTAACACCCTAATAATGAGTGATTTCAGCTACCCTACCATTAACTGGGAAAACTACTCATGAACTCTTGTGCTCAACATTTTCTGGAATTCATAAATTCCAATGCCATGGATCAACTTATCCACACCCCCACCAGGGGCAGCAATATCCTAGACCTGGTTATTACCAACATGGGCAACCGGTGTTTGACACCAGAGGTCAATTCCTCATTGGTCAGATCCGACCACAAGCTAATCACCCTAGACATCCACATCCCACCCGCGATTAGGGAAACCACAGTAAAAAAATTCTCCAAAGCCAACTTCACGCTTCTTAAGACAGAAGTGGCAAACTTCACGACACCCATGCTGATGGATAATAGAGGTATGACTGCTGAATCCTACACAAGTGCACTTTATAAGCACTTACATGAGTGCATGGATCGTGCAATCCCTAACAGAACCAAGATGCTATCCTCCAAAAAAAGGAAGCCAATCTGGTGGTCCCCTGCCATAAAGAAACTCTACAAGAGAAGAAAAATACTGTTGCAAAAAAGAGTATGATCCCATGATTGAAGAAACTCCCTTGTCAGCCTCAGTAAGAAGCTGAGATCCCTCATAAAATCCTCCAAAGCTAGTTATGAAAACAAAATCGCCACTGACTCTAAAGACAAATTCAAAGCATTCTATAGCTATGTCAAGAATCTCAATGGCAACACTCAGATATGCTCTGAGTTATAGCACAATGGCACTAAATATACAGAACCAACTGATATTGCCAGCATCCTGGCAGATAGGTTCAGTGCTAACTTTACCCCCTGTCATCCCCTAAAGGGCCCATCTCTATACCAGAAGAATGCAAAGTTCCTGTAATCACGGCTGCACAGGTAAAAAACACATTATCCAAAGCCAAGAACACAGCATCCATGGGACCTGATGACATCCCAGGCTGTGTTCTACATGAACTACAGAACGAATTGGCACCCCACCTAAGTACCATGTTCAATCATAGCCTCACCTCAGACTATGTGCCCACTGAATGGTGCACAGCAACAGTTATCCCACTCCATAAAGGGGGAGCCACCACGGACCCCAGAAACTACCACCCCATTAGCCTAATGAGCCTGGGCTGCAAGGCATTGGAACATATCATCATGGAACTTATAAACAATGACATTGGTAATCTCCAAACTCAGGACCCCACCCAGTTCGGGTTTGTAAAAGGCAGATCATGTCTCCTAAACCTGATAGACTTCTTTGAAGCAGTCACCAAAGCTGTAGATGAGGGTAAGGTGGTTCACACAGCCTATCTAGATCTCACCAAGGCTTTCGACACCATCCCCCACTCTGGAATTATAGATAAACTCACTAAACTAGGTATAAATCTCTATGTCACAAGATGGTTTGCCAATTGGCTCACTGACAGAACCCACACTGTGAAAGTAGCAGACTCCAAATCCAGCTTCAGACCAGTGACAAGTGGAGTACCACAGGGTTCAGTCCTGGGTACTCTCCTGTTTGGTATCTACTTCTCTGAAGTACAGATCAACACAGATGGTCCTTGGTTAATGAATTTTGCAGATGACTGAAAACTAGGAGCCATAATCAAAACTCCAAAAGATGTGGACATCCTACAAAAGGGCCACGCTGAGACAGATGCCTGGTGTCAAAGCCATGGCCTCAAGCTCAATGCAAAAAAGTGCATTGTCATCCCTTTTGGTAAAAACTCAGTACCCATGAACTACCACATAGGTGGTAGTCTACTTAACACCGAACGTGTGATAAGAGACCTTGGGAAACAGGAGGACAGTAGTCTCTCCTTTGATAATCACATCGCCGCAGTAGTCAGGAAATCCTTCTATGTGGCACACCTCATCACAAAAGGTTTCTCATCCAGGAAAAAAGAGGTCATTGTTCCCCTCTACTCATCACTCATTAGACCCATTATAGAGTACAATGCCCCTTTTGGTATGTACCTCACAAGACATCTACAACAACTGGAAAGGCCACAGAAATACCTCACAAAGAGGATTACTGGCCTCAAAGAGATGCCCTTTGCAGACCATCTAAAAAAACTGCAGCTTTACTCCATTGCATATCACCTACTCAGAGGCGATCTCTGCCTAACACACAAAGCTATGTCAAACCCAGAGCTTTTAGACATGCTCCACTTAAAGAAATCCCAATCCCTACGAGCTACATGCTCTAGGGACCTAAACCTTGTCAGCACAATAAACAGAACATGCTGGAGGGATAGATTCCTGTCCCAGAGACTTCCCATACTCTGGAACAAACTACCTATCTATATCAAACAAAGCTCCTCATTAGCACTCTTCAAGAAAAATCTTGATGATTGGATGGGAGACAGGAAATTCACCCCGGGGATCACTTCTGTGGCACTGCTCGACAGTGGCACAGGAAAATAATTTTCTTGGGTGGCGATAGCCAGGGTACCTTTGGCTAGGCTTATATAGGCCCTAGGGCCAATAGCCTAGTACCTACCTATGAACCTATGATACATTGCCAACATCCTGGCAGATAGGTTCAGTGCAATGGTGGACATTATTTCTGGCATTTGGAAATAAATGTAAAATACAGGCATGTTTCTTGAGTGTAAAAGAATACTGTGAAATATGGAACTGCAAAATATGTGACAGCATTGCACTCTACTGGCCCAGTGAAGCATGTTGTGACCCTTTCATGTTAGAATTCGGCTCCAGTGCGTCTGGATGAAGGTTTCATGCCCATTGTTTTAAGGCTAAAGTTTATGACCAGAATTTAGATGTGGAATGTGCTTTATTGCTGTGGTTTCTGTTAGAATATACATGTGAAATGACTTATATTATAAGTTTCTGAGCAGGTGTTAGATTGCTAAATAATGAGTTTGTGGCCCGAGAACTCCAGACTAAGTGTCAAAAATGTTATAATTTGGGAGGGCCTTAGAGACATGTTTGTTAGTAATGTTTGAATACTGTTTTCTCACAAGAGACTGAAAGCATTTTAATCTTGGATATCTAACTCAGCACTCTGCCTAAGCTCACATGTAAGTTTTAGCACTGTGATTTCTTGCAGGAATAGTTAAAGCTAGTAAAGATTAATTAGGTATTTTTCTTTGAAATCAGACCTGTCCTACTGTATTATTTTAAGTTTCTGTGTGATCTATGAACTCTTAGATATCTCTGTGGTGTAGTAGTTTTGTCTTGTGTTTTAATTATTTATTATTAAATATTTTTAAAACCTTCTACAAGTGGCTGGTTTATATAGAGATAAATTATGCTCTAGAGTACATTGCATATTTATAGAGTTTATTGTAATAGGCCACTCTAATAAGCCTTATACTGTATAGTGACATTACCATTGCATAATAATATTGCACACCCTTTTAAGGGCCTTTTGTAGCTGATATTATTAGCTGGGTGGTGGCAGTGATTACTACTGTATGGTCTGGGTAAAGGGGCACAGCTGGAGAATCTGTCAGCCTTTCCCAGGAGTGTCTGTGAAGTTGTATAAATACTTATCTCAAAGTGTGTGTGTGTGTTGTGTCAGCTACTTGGCAGGGACACGATGCACTGGTTGGACAGAGAGGTTACTGGAGGTTCTAGCTTGTCCAGCTAAGCTGAGACCTGGACCCAATAGCTGTGCCAGTGGGGAGTATTATTGGGGACCTGGTGAGCAAAGAATCAACCAGCCCCAGACTGATTGTGATCTCTGTGTGCATTTAAGGGAAATTGTACTTTACTGTGTGTATTAGTTATCCTTTCCTCCCTTCTAGGAGATGATCTCCTTGGTGTTGGTGGTGAGGATTGAGGCTCCTTGATTGCTGGGCCAGGGCACAGTTGTCACAAGTGTTTGGTAGTGGTGGGATCTGCTTCACATACTAATTGGCTTGTAGTGGTGTGGGTAGAGCGAATTCCTGTAGCTTACGTACAGTGACCTCTAAAAGTGTTTTGTACTATAAAACAGCCATGCAGTGTATACTCAGAGTTCAGATCACAATTGATTTATTCATTTATATAAACTCAGCCTCTCTTCAGGCTACAAACCCATAGAGTGGCGCACAGCAATAGTTATCCTGCTCCACAAAGGTGGAGCCACAACGGACCCTGGGAACTATCGCCCTATAAGCCTGACTAGCCTGGTCTGCAAGGCTATGGAGCGCATAATCATGGACTTCATTAACAGAGACATTGGGAACCTTCAAACATTGGACCCTACCCAGTTTGGCTTTGTTAAGGGCAGATCATGCCTCCTAAACCTGGTGAACTTCTTTGAGACAGTTACCAAGGCTTTAGACAAGGGAAAGGAGGTCCACACAGCCTACCTTGACCTCTCAAAGGCTTTTGACACCATTCCCCATTCTGGTATTACAGACAAGCTCACCAGGCTGAACATAAAGCCCTATGTCACAAGATGTGTTGCCATTTGGCTCATGGATAGAACCCACATGGTGAGAGTTGCAGGCTCTAGGTCTGACTCTAAACCAGTTACAAGTGGTGTGCCCAGGGCTCAGTCCTGGGACCCCTCCTGTTCGGTATATACCTCTCGGAGGTACAGGCAAGCACAGGAGGACTATGGTTGACCAAGTTTGCAGATGACTGCAAACTGGGGGCCATAATTGACTCTCCAGCTGATACAGACCTCCTCCAGGAAGGGTCTCACTGAGACGGATACCTGGTGTCAAAATCAGCCTCAAGATAAATGCCAAAAAGTGCATAGTCATCCCTTTTGGAAAAAAACAAAGTACCCACAAACTACCACATACATGGTAGTCCCCTGAATACAGAAAATCTAATAAGGGATCTGCAGAGTCAAGTAGATAGTAATCTCTCCTTTGACAATCATATTGCCAAGGTGGTTAGAAACTCCTTCTATGTGGCCCACCTAATCACAAAAGGGTTCACATCTAGAACAAAAGTGGTTATTGTGCCCCTCAACTCATCACTCATCAAACCCATCACAGAGTACAATGCCCCATTTCGGATGTCCCTTACAAGACACCTGCAACAGCTGGAAAGACCACAGAGGTACCTCAAAAAGAGGATTAATGGCCTAAAACATATGCCCTATGCAGGACAACTGAAGAAACTCCAACTGTACTTGGTTGCATACTACTTACTCAGAGGTGATCTCTGCCTGACATACAAGGCCATGTCCAACCCAGAATTGATGGACATGCTCCACCTAAAAAAAAAAAAAAAATCCCCAAGAGCCACACGCTCTAGGGATCAAACCTCACCACAACGATAAATAGGACGTGCTGGAGGGATAGATTCCTGTCCCAGACTCCCCATGCTTTGGAACAGGATTCCAATCTACATTAGGCAGAGCCCCTCACTAACACTCTTCAAGAGAAACCTTGACAAGTGGTTGGGAAACAGAAAATTTACCCCAGGGATTACTGCAGTGGCTCTGTTGTACAGAAGCACAGGGAACTAATGGCTCTGCTGGACTGAGGCACAGGGAACTACTATAAGGGGGTGGCAAAAGCCAACACATTCTGGCTAGGCTTATAGATGCCCTTGGGCAGATAGCCTAGGACTTACCTATGAACCTATTTCTTTTGTTAGCTTAGTGTTAGTCAGGGTGAGCAGGCTGCATGTCAGCAGAAGAGTATGGAAAGCTGACAAGGAGCCAGCTGGCAGAGATGTGCCAGGCTAGGGGACTGGTGCATGGAAACCTGACTAAAGCAGACCTGACTGCCGCCTTGGTTACAGCTGCATCAGAAAACAGCAGCCTGGAGGACAATCATAATGACAGTGGAGATGCAATATCCTCGGAGAATGGACAGCTCAACCTTTCTGCAGTAGACTTAAAAATCCAGCTGGAGCTGAAGAGACTTGAGTTGGAGGCCAGGCGTATGGAACTAGAAGCAGCTGAGAGAATGAGGAGCCTAGAAGCTGAAGAACAGGAATGGCAGAGAAAGCATGAGGGAGAAATGCTGACTCTTTGCCAGAATCATGGAGGTAATGGGGAAGGGAGTAACTGGACCCTAGAAGCACAAAAAGTCAGTAAATTTCTTCCACAGTTTCAAGAGAGTGATACTTTTGATAGCTTCATTTATATGTTTGAGAGGGTATGTAAACAGTATGAAGTTGACCAAAGGGTCTGGGCATGGTTCCTGAACCCCTTACTCCATGGTAAAGCTGTAATGTCTTTAGCAAAAATGCATGACACTGACTGTTTTGATTATACTGCTGTAAAAAGACATTTATTAGAATGTTTTAAGCTAACACCTGAAATGTATAGGAAAAAGTTTTGTGCGCATAGACGCAAGGCAGATGAAAATGTATGTGAATATGTTGTTGAACTGAGCACTTATTTTTATAGCTGGGTGAGTGGATGTCAGGTCACCACTTTTGAAGGGCTGGCAGACCTTTTGGTAAGGGAACAAGCTCTAAGCACTTTGCCTGAGGACATGAGGATCTGGTTAGCTGATAGACAGTGTGCTACTTCAAAGGAGTTGGGGAAGAAGGGAGACCTATACCTAGCAAGCAGGGCAGACCTGCACAGGAAACAGAACCCCAGTACTGCTCGTGGGACTAAAGGAACCAATGGTGGGCAGCACAGACTGCCCCAACAGAATTCGCCAGTAGCAGGGGAAGCCACTAGTCCAGGTACATGTCAAGGAGCTAGGGTTAAATGTTTTGAATGCAACCAGTGGGGCCATGTGGCATACAGATGTCCACGGAGGCAAGGTGGGGAACAAAAGGTGAAACAGCCAGTAAGTGGGAAAGACAAAATGCCAACAGTAGGTTGTCTTGAGACAACAGAGGTATGGAACTACCATCCTGCAGATGTCATGAGAAGGAAGGATTTGGATTAGGCAGTACTATGTACTTATGCAGTTACATGTAGTAAGGCTAGGAGACAAGCATGTGGGTCTGGTAGCCTGGGGGAGACCCAGACAGACTGCATACTTGCTGCCAGGACTGCTGAGGTGGTTACTTCAGGGAGTGAGCTACACTGTAGCAGTGAGACTGAATGTGAGCCACAGCTACTTGTGGGTACTGTTGTTCCCTTGGACAGGATAACTGTAAAGGTAGAGGTGAGTAGTAGTAACCAGACTGACAGTGAGGCACTGCTGTCAGAGGATGCCAGACTTCCTGTGGAAGGGGAGCTGGGAAGGGTTACAAGAAGAGACTTGAGACAGGCTCAGCTCTCAGACCATAGATTGCAAGGCCTGAGGCAGGTATCTAGGGAGGCACCTGATTCTCAAGGGAAGGGGGAATCTGTATACTGGAACAAAGGGTTACTGTACAGAGAGTGGACCCCTGTGGGAGGGCTAGAATGTGAGAAAGTACAGCAGTTGGTAGTGCCTAGAGCTTACCATGTGGTGCTTCTAGCATAGCCCATGATATTCCCTTTGCAGGTGAAATGGGCATAAAACATACATAAAGGCGTATTATGCAAAACTTTTATTGGCCTGGAATTTCCAGAGATGTAACAGGGTACTGCAGGACCTGTGAGCAGTGCTAAAAGGTAGGCAAGGCAGGAGACAAGGTGAGAGCTCCATTGATGCCTTTGCCTGTGATTGAGGAGCCATTTCAGAGGGTAGCTATGGATATTGTGGGTCCTCTGAGTACCCCAAGTTCCACAGGGAAAAAGTATATCTTAGTGATTGTAGATTATGCTACACGATACCCTGAGACAGTGGCTCTGTCCTCCATCGAGGCCGAAAAGTGGCAAATACTTTGCTAGGGATTTTCAGAGGGTAGGTTTTCCAAAGGAAATACTGTCTCACAGAGGTCCCAATTTTATGTCAGACCTGCTGGCCTGTCTGTGGAAGTCCTGTGGGAGTGAAGCACATGAAGAGCACCCCCTACCATCCACAGACTAATAGTCTTGTTAAGAGGTTATACTCTACAATCAAGCCCATGGTATGGGCATTTGCAGATCAGTTTAAGAGGGAGTAGGACAAATATTTGCCCCATCTGTTGTTTGCTTACAGAGAGGTTCCCCAGGAATTCACAGGTTTTTCACCCTTTGAGTTGCTGTATGGGCATAGGGTGAGGGGACCTCTAGATTTAATTTGAGATGAGTAGGAAGGTGAGTGTGAGCCTCACAAGGAGTCTGTTGTGGCATATGTCCTGAACCTCAGGACAAATCTCAGAGAACTCATGGGCCTGGCCCAGGAGAACCTGGCAGAAGGCCAACAACAGAAAAAGGCGTGGTATGACAGGAATGTTCGAGCTAGAGAGTATGCTGTAGGGAAGCAGGTGATGGTTCTCATTCCTGACAGACAAAACAAGCTGCAAGCAGCTTGGGAGGGACCCTACAAGGTGGTAAGAAATGTAAGTGATGTTAACTACATGGTGGAAGTGCTAGGCAGACAGCAGGGGCACAAATTGTACTATGTTAACATGATGAAACCTTACCATGATAGGGAGGCCCTTGTGCTGAGCATTTGCAGTGGATTGCAGGAAGAGTCTGAGAGAAATCTTGTGACTAATCTCCTCAGTGAGGCTCGGGCTGACACCTCGGTGGCAGGGGTAGCAATGTCCCAGCAGCTATCTCCTAACCAAGTTCAAGAAATCCGAGCAGTGTTGCAGGAGTTTGGGGGCATGTTCACCAGGGAACCAGGGAGCACCCACCTGGTGCAGCACCAAGTGGATACAGGACCCCAAAGGTCCATCAGGCAGACCCCTTATAGGGTGCCTGAGAGACAAACAGACTCCGAGGGAAGATGTACAGGAGATGTAGGAACTAGGGGTGATTCAAGAATCCAACAGTCCCTGGGTCTCCCCAGTGGTTTTGGTGCCAAAGAAGGATGGCAGCACCAGGTTCTGTGTGGATTACAGGAAATTAAATAGTCACACAGAGTCAGATACTTACCACATGCCTTGGACAGATGAGGCCCTAGGGCAGCTGGGTGGGGCTAAGTACCTTACAACCATTGACCTTATCAAGGGTTAATGGCAGGTGCCTTTGACTCCCAGTGCTAGAGAGAAGTCAGCCTTTGTGACTCCTTTTGGCTTGTATGAGTTCACAAAGATGCCCTTTGGGATGAAGAATGCCCCAGCGACTTTCCAGAGGCTGGCAGATCATATCTTAGCAGGAGCAGGAGGGTTTGCCCTTACTTACATGGATGATATTGCTATCTACAGCCATTCCTGGAGAGAGCACCTTCAGCATGTCAGGGAGGTGCTGGACAAACTACAGAGGACAGAGTTGACCATTAAGCCGAGCAAATGTCAGGTGGGTATGGCAGAGGTCTCCTACCTAGCACATAGAGTGGGGAGTGGTAAAATAAGGCCGGAACCTGCCAAAGTGGAAGCTATTCAGGCATGACCTGCACCTGTTACCAAAAAGCAGGTGA
This sequence comes from Protopterus annectens, assembly GCF_019279795.1. Classification (NCBI taxonomy): domain Eukaryota; kingdom Metazoa; phylum Chordata; order Ceratodontiformes; family Protopteridae; genus Protopterus; species Protopterus annectens. The sequence continues at coordinate 507,725,913 of NC_056740.1, read as the reverse complement.
GGGCATTCTTAGGGACAGCAGGGTACTACAGAAAGTTTGTTTCCAATTATAGTACCATAGCTGCTCCCCTCACAGACCTGACAAGGAAGAACAAGCCAGATAAAGTAGTGCGGACCCCAGCATGTGAACAGGCATTTCATAAGCTTAAGGAAGCTTTGGGAGGACCCCCTGTATTAGCCAGTCCAGACTACAGCAAATACTTTGTTGTGCAGGTGGATGCTTCAAACGATGGGGTGGGGGCTGTACTTAGCCAGATTTCTTCAGAGGGAGAAGAGCACCCAGTGGTTTATCTCAGACATAGGCTCCAGCCCAGGGAGGAATGCTATGCAGCGTTAGAAAAGGAATGTCTAGCCATAGTGTGGGCACTACAATAACTTCAGCATTATCTGTATGAAAGAAAATTCACTTTGATGACAGATCACAACCCTCTAACATGGTTAAACAGAGCCAGTCAGCAAAATGCTAAGTTGCTACGATGAAGTCTGGGGTTGCAAGCATATGATATGTCAGTGCAGCACCGCAGTGGGAGTAGCAATGCCAATGCAGATGGGATCTCAAGACAGGGAATGGGGTGAGGTACACCCAGATAGACCTGACACTCTCAAACAAGGTTTCTCAAGGGGCACTTGAAAAACATGGTAGAGTTGCCCGAGGGGAAGAGATGTGATGATTGGGGAGAGATGGGCGAAGGCTGCCAGCCTAGTCAAATAGAATTTGATATATAATTCTGGCATTTGTAAATAAATGTAAAATACAGGCATGTTTCTTGACTGTAAAAGAATACTGTGAAATGTGGAACTGCAAAATATGTGACAACATTGCACTCTACTGGCCCAGTGAAGCATGTTGTGACCCTTTCATGTTAGAATTTGGCTCCAGTGCATCTGAATGAAGGTTTCATGCCCATTGTTTTAAGGCTAAAGTTTATGACCAGAATTTAGATGTGGAATGTGCTTTATTGATCTGGTTTCTGTTAGAATATACATGTGAAATGACTTATATTATAAGTTTCTGAGCAGGTGTTAGATTGCTAAATAATGCAGTTTGTGGCCTGAGAACTCCAGACTAAGTGTCAAAAATGATGTAATTTGGGAGGGCCTTAGATACATGTTTGTTAGTAATGTTTAAATACTGCTTTCTCACAAGAGACTGAAAGCATTTTGATCTTGGATATCTAACTCAGCACTCTGCCTAAGCTCACATGTAAGTTTTAGCACTGTGATTTCTTGCAGGAATAGTTAAAGCTAGTAAAGCTTAATTATGTATTTTTCTTTGAAGTCAGACCTGTCCTACTGTATTATTTTACATTTCTGTGTGATCTCTGAACTCTTAGATATCTCTGTGGTGTAGTAGTTTTGTCTTGTGTTGAAGTATTTATTATTAAATATTTTTAAAACCTTCTACCTGTGGCTGGTTTATGTAGAGATAACTTATGCTCTAGAGTACATTGCATATTTATAGAGTTTATTGTAATAGGCCACTCTAATAAGCCTTAGACTGTATAGTCACATTGCCATTGGATAATAATATTGCACAGTACTAATTGGGCACCCTTTTAAGGGCCTTTGGAGCTGATAGTATTAGCTGCATGGTGGCAGGGATTACTACCGTATGGTCTGGGTAAAGGGGCACAGCTGGAGAATCTGTGTCAGCATTCCCCAGGAGTGTCTGTGAAGTTGTATAAATACTTCTCTCAAAGTGTGCGTGTGTTGTGTCAGCTACTTGGCAGGGACACGAAGCACTGGTTGGAAAGAGAGGGTACTGGAGATTCTAGCTTGCCCAGCTAGGCAGAGACCTGGACCCTATAGCTGTGCCAGTGGGGAATCTTATTGGGGACCTGGTGAGCAAAGGAGCAACCAGCCCCAGACTGACTGTGAGCTCTGTGTGCACTTAAGGGAAATTGTACTTTACTGTGTGTATTAGTTTTCCTTTCCTGTCTTCTAGGAGATGACCTGCCTGGTGTTAGTGGTGAGGATTGAGGCTCCTTGATTGCTGGGCCAGGGCATGTTTGTTACAGAAGTAACAACTGAAAAATTTAATAAACTTGAAATCAGACATCAGTCTTTAAGAATTTGCAGATAAACCCAGAAGGCTGTTCCATGTGGTTAGAAAGCACAATTACAAACTTCATTATCAAGTAATTATTTTTAATGCCTGGTAAATAATTAGCTTTTGAAACAAGTCTCTGATACTAGGCACACTTGGAGACCTGATGTTTCTCATGCTAAAAAAAAAATCTGTTCATAGAATGTACTGCCCCCCACCGTGTTTTTTCTTGTAACATCTCCCTTGAGATTCTAATAATTCAGGAGTAATAGTGATGCCTCTCTGTTTATAATAGGTGGCAAAGTGATCTGATTTGCTCCTCCCTAGTGGCTGATCTGTATTCCCTTCAAAGAAGGGTTGTAGCCTGCCATGTTATTTAAAAATTCTCACCTGGCCCCTCAAACATAGCCAACTGCTGTGAATTCTTTTGCAGATTCAAATGAATTCCTTTCTGAAAAAGCCAAGTGTTAGTCTTTTAACCACTTAGTAGTTATGTTTCTTCAAGACCTTCTCACAATTCCTGACACAATATTAAACTGCTGATGCATGCATCTCAGAAAGTTAAATTTCTTGTGGTGTAGAAATGTTTTAGGTTTTACACACTGTACTTTAGAAACATTTTTCTTTATTCATGTGTGGGACAACTGGTTATATTCACTTAAAAACACTTTTCTTTCTATTAATTTATGTAATAGCTCATATATGTTCTTAATTACTGCATCCTTGTGTACAACCTGGGCATTGACTGAATAAGTCTATTTAGATCATTGCATTATTCTGTTTAACAAACTCAAAATAAAAACAGAAGGAAGAAACTGTTGCAAAAGAGAGTAAAATCCCATGAGTGGAGGAGTTCTCTGGTCAGCCTCAATAAGAAGCTGAGATCCCTTATAAGATCCTCCAAAGCTAGCTATGAAAACAAAAATGCCACTGATTCTAGGGACAACCATAAAGCATTCTATAGCTATGTCAAGAATCTCAATGGCAACACCCAGATCTGCTCTGAGTTACAACACAACGGCATGAAAATTACAGAATCAACTGATATTGCCAATGTCCTGGCAGATAGGTTCAGTGCTAATTTTACCCCCCCCCCCTCTCACCCCCTAAAGGATCCATATCTATACAGGAAGAATGCAGAGTCCCTGTAATCACAACTACACAGGTAAAAGCTGCACTCTCTAAAGCTACAAACACAGCATCCATGGGACCGGACAACATCCCAGGCTGCGTTTTACACGAACTTCAGAATGAACTGGCTCTCCACCTATGCACCATTTTCAGTCATAGTCTCACATCAAGCTTTGTGCCCACTGAATGGCACACAGCAACAGTTATCCCACTCCACAAAGGGGGAGCCACCACTGATTCCAGGAACTATTGCCCAATTAGCCTGACGAGCCTAGTCTGTAAGGCCATGGAACATATCATCATGGAACTCATAAACACAGACACTGGTAACCTCCAAACTCTGGACCCCACGCAGTTCGGGTTTGTGAAAGGCAGATCATGCCTCCTGACCCTGATTGACTTCTTTGAGGCAGTCAGCAAAGCTGTAGATGAGGGTAAGGTGGTTCACAAAGCCTATCTTGACCTCGCCAAGGCTTTCAACACCATCCCATATTCTGGAATTATAGCTAAACTCACTAAACTAGGTATAAATCCCTACATCACAAGATGGGTTGCCAATTGGCTCACTGAGTGAACCCACACTGTAAAAGTTGCAGACTCCAAATCTGACTTCAAACCAGTGATAAGTGGAGTACAACTGGGTTCTGTCCTGGGGCCTCTCCTGTTTTGTATCTACTTCTCTGAAGTACAGGCTAACACAGAAGGTGACTGCTATATAGGAGCCATAGTTGAGTCCCCAAATGATGTGGACATCGTACAGAAGGGCCTCACTGAGACAGATGCCTGGTGTCAGAGCCATGGCCTCAAGCTCAATGCCAAAAAGTGCATTGTCATCCCCTTTGGTAAAAACTCTGTACTCATGAACTTCCACATAGATGGCAGTCTACTTAACGCCAAATGTGTGATAAGAGACCTGGGGACCCAGGTGGACAGTAGCCTCTCCTTTGATAATCCCATCGCCAAAGTAGTCAGAAAATCCTTCTATGTGGCACACCTCATCACAAAAGGGTTTTCATCTAGGAAAAATGAGGTAATTGTTCCCCAAAACTTGACACTCATTAGATCTATTATAGAGTACAATGCCCCTTTTGGAATGTACATCACAAGACATCTGCAGCAGCTGGAAAGGCCACAGAAGTACCTCACAAAGAGGATAACTTGCCTCAAACAGATGCCCTACACTGACCATGTCAAAAACTCCAGCTTTACTCCGTAGCATATCGCCTACTCCAAGATGATCTTTGCCTAACACATAAAGCAATGTCAAACCCAGAGCTGTCAGACATGCTAAACCTAAAGAAATCCCAATCCCTCTGAGCTACACGCTCTAGGGACCTAAACCTTGTCACCACAATAAACAGGAGATGCTGGAGGGATAGATTCCTGTCCTACAGACTTCCCATACTCTGAAACAAGCTACCCATCTATGTCAAGCAAAGTTCCTCATTAGCACTCTTCATGAAAAATCTTGATAAGTGGATGGGAAATAGGAACTACACCCCAGGGATCACTTTGGTGGCTCTGCTCGACACGGGTACAGGAAAATAACTTTCTTGGGTGGTGTAAGCCAGGGAAGCTTGTTGGCTAGGCTTACTTAGGCCCTTGGGCAGATAGCCTAGTACCTACCTATGAACCTATGTAAAGGGAAATACTGCTGAGTAAAAGGCGTAGTCATAGCAGGACTACACCTTAGCATTTAGCTGTAATGCAGTTATCCTTACTGAACTGTAAAGACAAGAATGATGAAATACTTAAGCTATAATCCATGACTGTGCATGGATACCCCACGATTTCCTCACAGTTGGTGTGGTTTGATCATGAAGGTGACGCCCGAGTGATTAAACAAAGCCAACTGTGGGTAAATCCTGATATACCTACGGACAGTCTTGGATTATTGCTATTATACAATTACATTATTTAGGAAAGAAATTGCTTACCTTTCTTTAATAATGCATTTGTATAAGGGCACTTCTGTCTTCTTCTACGTTGTCTTTACAATGTTGACATACTCCATATGTGTATGGGACTTACATTCCCATACTTGCACAGTACATCAGTACAGGAGAAGTGACAGAGAAAACAGAATCTCCTTTGCTGTATGTTAAATTTTCTTTAAGTGTTAAACAATAGACATTTACAAGGACACTGCAAAAATATGAGATAAATCAGGTGTGCTTCTGTTTTAGATTTGTAGAATGTGCCTAATTTTTCAGATATTTTGGTGTGCCCTCTGTAGCATACACCAATAGAAAAGTCTGGTCAGTCAATTGTACTTCAGCGACCGCACTTTTTTCTACTGGTATGTGTTTTATTTACAATGGACATGCTCATTGGGCTGTCCAATCAACGTGCTTGCTTTTGAATAGTAATGAACTGTTATTGTATAATTATTTTTAGGTTTTATTTTCTGTATTTTATTTCCAGTGTGACATAGCCTACATTATGTAAAGAATTCTCTTGAGTTCTGTTCAGGTACTATATTTTCTGTGGGAGGAAGAAAGTATAGATCTGCTGTGGTGGGTGATTCTTCTTTTTATGAAAGGTAATAGATTTCATAAAGTGCTTATAAAACCTATAACTCAGGAGGATGTCAGTAAAGACTATCACAGGAAAGCTGAAACAGCAGATGATTGAATTTAGCAGCTGTGATAGAAAAATATGCCATAAAAGGTCCAGATTTGTTAGTCAGAAAGCTGCCGGGTTTTAATGTCAGAAATGTGGGACTGAAAACAGGAAATGAATGATGCAGTCTTTTTGCATTTCATGCATGAATCTTTTGCCACAACTCATAATTTTCTTTGGGATTTCAGTGTTACCACCATCAGCATATCAGGTCATTGCATTTCGCTCTGTTGCCAATTCTTCTAAACTGTGCTGTGATCTTTTGACACAGTATGTACACTGTTATCAACTGCAGTAAATTGGATGTGTACTTACACTTTCCTTTTTTTTTCTAAGACTCCTAACAAAGTCTCAAAAGGTATTTCAGGCTTATATATAGACACTAGGCATTTTCTACTAATTTATTTGGCCAGTGTACTGAGTAATGGCCATGTTAATAATACATAGCAAGTTTTGGATCTGGTAAGACCTAAATGGATCAGTAGAACAGAAAAGTTTTGTGAAGGTTGCGAGTGTTCCAGCCTGGTTGAGTCTGTCATAAAGGATTATTTTGTTTTAGCAGGCTAAGCGGGTTTAGAGTGTAATAAATTAGATGCTATTCAGTTTCCAGTGTTAGTGTACCACCTATCATTCCCTTCCTTTCTTGTTTTCTACCTTACTGTAACTCTTTTGACTTGCTCCTCCACTTCACATGCTAGTGTGTTGTCATCTTCTGTTTAATACTTGTATTATATGTTTTTCCCTTCCCTCTTTGTCGAACACTTTCTCTCCCACTCTCCTGCATCACACCTTCCTTTCTCCATCATACTTTTCTCCTCTCCTCAGAACCGTTAACCTCCCTTGCTGGCATCCAGAGTGCATTTGTTTACTCTGAAATCCTTTAGCTGTATAAACACTAATTCATTAGGCAAGCAATAATGCCCAATAGGATGTGTGTTAATGTGTTAATAACTCGTGTCTAGGGTGAACTATACCCCTAGAAGGGCATTATTTACGCAGTAAATAACATCCCTTGGAGAATGGGCTGTCTATGAAATATTTTTTTTTTACTTTTATTTATTTTTTATTACCATTGTTTCATTATTTTTAGCCAGATAGAATTTTGGAGATAATTCTGTCATCTGTAAATATTAATGTAAGCCACAGGCTTGTTGTCTTAAATGGTAAAAATAGTGTTACATGTGGAACTTGAAACAAATGTAACAACAGTGCACTCTACTGACCAAGTAAAGCATGTTGTGACCCTTTGATGTAAACATGGTTCTGACCAGTCTAAATGAAGGAATTCTTGCTATTGTTTTAAGGCCAGAGTTAATGGCCAGAATTTGCATGTATAAATGTCCTTTATTGCTCTGGTTTCTTCCCAGAGGTGAAGAATGTAAAGGTAGTTTCTGTTAGCCTGGGAACCCAGGGAAGTATGAAGAATGATGTAATGTAACCCAGGAAAATGTGAAGAATGATGCAATGTGAACCAGAAAAGTGATTTTAAAAACAGAGAGAATCAGAGAGCATTAAGCATTTTTGTCTTAACCATCCAACTCTGCACTGTCTTGCTCTATATGTAAGTTTATCTTAGACTTATGTTTTCTCTTAGAAATAACTAGAAACTAGAAAGATTAGACTAAGTGTTTTCTGTAATGTCAGAACTGTACTACTGAATTATTTTAAGTAATTCTCTGCGATCTCTAAACTCTTGACTAGCACTGTGTAGTAAAAAGTATCGTCGTGTTTTTTGACTATTTGTTATTAAATATTTTTAAACCCTTTCAACCGTGGCTGTTCTTTGGAGTACTTGCATGCCTTTGGTAAAATTGTACAAAGCCACTTCAACAACTTTAGCCCTGGGCTATACTACCAAATGGATAATAATACTGCACAGTAATAATTGGACACCCTTTTACGGGCCTTTGAGTAGGTGATACATATTAGTGGGTGGTGGCAGCTGGTACTACCGTATAATCTAGGAAAAAAGGGGTGCAGCTGAAGAACCTATGCCAGTCTTCCCCAGGAGGGTCTCTGTGGCTGTATAAAGGGTGTGTGTGTGTGTGTGTGTGTGTGTGTGTGTGTGTGTGTGTGTGTGTGTGTGTGTCAGCTACTTGAGCAGGGACACAAAGCACTGGTTGGACAGAGAGGGTGCTGGAGGTTTTAGCTTGCCCACTAGGCTGAGATCTGGACCCTATAGCTGTGCCAGTGGGGAGTCGTATTGGGGACCTGGAGAGCAAGGGAGCAACCAGCCCTGGACTGACTGTGATCTGTGTGTGGTCTTAAGGGAAATTGCACTTTACTGTGTGCATTTGTGATCCTTTCCTCCTATATGAGATGCCCCTCACTGGTGTTGGTGGTGAGGATTGAGGCTCCTTGATTGCTGGGCCAGGGCACGGGCATCACAGAAGGATGCTAGTGTTCCAGCCTGGCTGAGTCTGTCATAAAGGATTATTTTGGGTTTAAAGTGTATTAAATTAGATGTTATTTAGCTTCCAGTGTTAGCGTGCCACCTATCATTCCCTTCCTTTCTTGTTTTCTACCTTACTGTCATTCTTTTGACTTGTTCCTCCATTTCACATGCTAGTGTCTTGTCAGCTTCTGTTTAATACTTGTATTATATGTTTATCCCTTCCCTCTTTGCCCAACACTTTCTCTCCCATTCTCCTGCCTTTCTCCATCATACTCTTCTTCTCTCCTCAAAACCATTAACCTCCCTTGCTGGCATCCAGAGTGCATTTGCTTACTCTGAAATCCTTAAGCTGTATAAATGCTAATTCATTAGGCAAGCAATAATGCCAAATAGGATATGTGTTACTGTGTTAATAACTCATGCCTAGGGTGCTCTAAACCCCTGGAAGGGCATTATTTACACAGAGGGCATGACTGCACTTAGAGAATGGGCTGTCTATGAAATAGTATTGTTTTACTTTTATTTATTTTGTATTACCATTATTTCATTATTTCTCTTTATATTTTTGATGAAAAATAGTTCCTTCGCATAATGTTTCAGACTTGCTGTAGTATACCTAAATGCTGTCAGACAAAATATATCACATCCAAAATCTAAATTGTATATGTTTTTAATGTCTACACACACACACACACACACACACACACACACACACACACACACACACAGACACACACATGCACATGCACACAAACATTCAGAAATAGTGTATGTTTAAAAACACTCATTTACTAATGTCCACCATTGCAAGTTTCTTACCTACATAACTTTCACCTCTACCTTTTCAGAGAATGTCCATATTTCTATTTTTTTTGTCTGTCCCTTTTAAAATGTTTGTTTTGCTGGCAAATAATTGGGATTGAAGTAATTAAATAATGACATATGTTTCAGTTTCAGACTTTATTTCCTTCAGAAAATGCATCCTAAACAAATCATATTATTCTAACAACTTTGCAAGTTTATAAGAGAAATACTTAAAATCTGTCCCGTTTTTCAGCCTTTGTCGCCCTCTTTATTTTAGGCTTTATCTAGTTTTCTTGAGCTCCAGCACAAACAAACGAAGTAGGCGAGCCGAAAATACTCCAAGTCAGATAAAAGTCGTAAACGTATTTTTAATAAGAACGTTTTCGCTCCTGGCCAAAACCAAGAGCTTCTTCAGACAATACAAAAAGAGCGCCAATTCACTTTTATACAACCCATTCATGATGTCATATCCTACACAATTGCCTAGTTGGACATTTTAATATACATAATAAAGCAAAAGTTTTAAAAAAGGAATAAAAAGAAAAATATTTACATTGCCATCTCACAATAATTCCCCTGGCCAGACACATTATAAACTTGGTGTTGATAAAATCATACATTTGATATTAACCCAACATGGTACCCATACTGAATGGAAAACATTCATATTTCCAAATACTCCAAATGCTTAAAGAATTTGAAACAACATAATTTCTTTATAAATATTTTAGACACTGTCTTTATGGAAAAACCTATACCCAAACAAGTTAGCGAACTAGCTGTCCACACAAGAAACAAAGGGGTAATACCCCAAATCAACTTTTACCCAAAGAAATTTTTCTCAGAGTTGTTTTGTATTTATATATAATTTCCTACAAACCTTGGATTTTCGTTAACCAAAAAGGTAATGTTAATTTCTAAGATAACTTTTGTATTTTAAGATAATGGAAATGTTACACAGGTCATTTAGACCAGGTGGAGAAAAGGCATTTAATAATAACTGCCATTCTAATTTTTCTTTTTATTCCTTTTTTAAAACTTTTGCTTTATTATGTATATTAAAATGTCCAACTAGGCAATTGTGTAGGATATGACATCATGAATGGGTTGTATAAAAGTGAATTGGCGCTCTTTTTGTATTGTCTGAAGAAGCTCTTGGTTTTGGCCAGGAGCGAAAACGTTCTTATTAAAAATACGTTTACGACTTTTATCTGACTTGGAGTATTTTCGGCTTGCCTACTTCGTTTGTTTGTGCTGGAGTTTCCTTTTTTGTTGGCTTCATTAGTTTTCTTGAGCTAACAGTTTGAGAGGTATGCATACCTCTTAACTGCTGCTGCCACTGGTTGATCGCTGATCCTCTCTCTGTCTGTCTTTCTCACACACATACACACACACACATACACACACATACACACACACACACACACACACACACACACACACACACACACACACACACACACACACACACAATTTCTCTTTCATACACACAGACAGAAACATAAACACACATGCATACATCATGATTATCATCAACTTACTTTTTGCCATTTTCTACATGGGGTCAGGGTGTGGTGGTAACTGCCACCATCTCTCTTAATTCAATGCCACATTCCTGCCTTCTTCAGCACTGATGCCTGACTGTCACAAATCTTTCACACACTCCATCCACCTCTTTGCTGGATGTACTTGTTTCCTCTTACCTTCTTCCCATCTGTTTCAAGTCTTCTTCAGAAGATTGTCTTCTTTTCTGCACATGTCAAAACCACAGTAATCTGACTTCTTTGACCTTTTCTGCAATTGGTGCTACATTGGCTTCTGCTCTTATGTCCTTATCTGTCAAAGACTTCTTAATAGTTATAAATAAGAAATATAAAAATGAAAATAAATTGGATGTTACAATTTCATCATCATCATCAATCCACATTTTTTCCCATTTTTCTACATGGGGTCAGGGTATCACATCAGCTATTGCCATCTCTTTTGATTCAGCATCACTGTCCTACCTTCTTCTACAGTCAGGTCTCCACTCACACGATCCATCCATCACTTTGCCTTCTTCCTGTCTATCCAAAATCTTCTTCATCAGAGTGTTTTTTTGCTTTTCTGCACATGTGCCCAAACCACCATAATCTGTTTTCTTAGACATTCTCTGCAGCTGGAGCTACTTTGGCTTCTCCTCTGATATCTTCATTTCTTTCTTTGTCCCAAAGTGTGCACCCTACCACCCCTCTCAAGCAGGTCATCTCCATCACCTCTAGCTTCCTCAACTGCTCTGCCTTCACTGCCCAGGTTTCTGTACCATACAGTAGTACTGGTTTCACCACTGTTTTCTACACCCTACTTTTCAGCTTCTTTGTCATTCTTCTGTCATGTACTACTCCCACCAGGCTGTCCCATTTGGCTGCAGCCCCTCTGATTTTAGCTTTGACCTATTCATTCCCCTTCTCCTCAGCCACCCATCCCAGATAATTACGTTTTTAATTTGCTCCACTATTTTCCCTTCTATCTCAATTCTTAGCTTCTTTTGAATTCCCTCAATTGCTACCATTACAACTGTCTTATCTGTACTTAGCTTCATCCCATGTACCTTCATTTTGCATTACATTCCCCCATCCTTTGCTGAAATGTAATGCCCGGTTGGACACTTTCCTCACCTCCAGTTTATTCTCAACTATCTGTCTCACCTCAAACATCAGGTCACTTGTTCTGCACCCTGATCTGAATCCAAACCGCTCATCTCCCATCTTACTTTCTACTATTCTGTATATTAATTTATCCTCACCCTCTTCAGAACTTTCATGCAATGTGACAGGAGTTTGCAACCTTTATATTGCTCACATTTGTGAATGTCCCTTTTGTTCTTGAACACTGACATGAGTATGCTTTTTCACCAGTCATCTGGGATATTCCTTTCTCTCCACACTGCTACGAGTGCCCTCATGATCCATTTCTCCCCATCTCATTCAGCATCTTTATCATGTCTGCTGTGACCTCGTTTGAGCCTGCTGTTTTTCATGAGTTCTGTTCTTACTCCGTCTAGGGAGGGCTCTTCCTTTTTCCTCATCATAGGCTGTATCTGTGGCGATACAGCTTCTGTGGGTTTATCTTCATTCAGAAGCTGCTGGAAGTACTCCTTGCATCTGTCTTTGATGTCCTGTGGACTGGTGAACAGGTTTTTGCGGGCTTTCCTTATGAAGGGTATTTGACTATCTTTTTTATTTCTGTCTTTTCTTTGCAACCTGATATAGTTTACTTGTGCCAACTACTAAGCCACTTTCCAGAAGCTGACAGAATGCCTCTGATGCTCTGTTCTTTGCTATTGCAACTCCTTTCTTAGCCTGTTTATTAGTCCACCAGTATCCCTGCCTCCCTTGGTCATTCTTTTTCATCTTCACTTTTTCCTGCACTCCTTTTATCTTTTGATGACTTCCTGGACTTCTGCATTCCACCAAAAGCCTTCCTTATGTACCTTATTTCCATACTTGGCTTAGCCATATATCTGTTCTGTAGTCCTTACACATTCTGTTTTGAGGCAGTACCATTTTTTTCAACTTCTGATATTTCCTACTCTTCTTAGCATGCTAGAGCCCTGAGTATTTCCATGAACTATTGTGCTTTCTCTCCAGTGAACTTACAGGCCTGGTCTTCAGACTGGTCTCTGTTGACCTTAGCGTTTTCTCTGACCACTGCTTGCAGTTGATTTTGGCAACCAGTGGTGTATGCTGTGGGCTGACTGTTTAACTGGGGATGACTTTGCAATCACTAATTCTACCCCAGTGCCCTTTCCTTACTAGAAAGTCAACCTGAGTTGCATGTTGGCCACTATTGTATGTGATCTTTTTCTGTACCATGTGTTGGCTACTATCAAGTCATTTGCCAGACAGAAGTCTAGAATGGCTTCTCCCTCTTTATTCCTGTTGCCCCACTCATGTGGATCCAGGCAGTCCTCATATACTGCTCTGTCTGTCCCGATATGGGCATTCGAGTCACCCGTTGTCAACATCAATTCATGTTGTCCTGCTTTATCTTGTAGGCCCTGCATCTGCTGTCTGAATGTACTTACATCCTCATTTCTTCATCATTTGTCTTCACTGTCACAAGCTTGCTGTGGGACATTTGCTAGGATCATGTATATTGTTCTGTTATTAGGGTGGAATCCGACTGCCACAAGTCTTCACAATAATTCTGATGACATCCTTCATTGCCTTATGAAGCCTCTCTCTCACTACAATTCCCACACCATTTTTAGCTTGTCCTCCTCCTGAGTAGTGCACTCAGGATCCCAGGCTAAGTGGCTTTACTGCACTTCCCTTCAATCTAGTCTCTTGGATACATAGGATGTCCAGCCTCCTCTGTACCATCATGACTCTAGCCCTAAGCAGCATCCTACCTTCACAAAGAATGATACCACAATACCAACAAAAACTAATTGACTTCCGCAGTTGGCTTAGTTTCTGGTGCCTTTCCAATGGGATCCAGTAAGTGTCTGCCTAAGATGACATGGTTGACAGGCCTCAATGCTTTGCCAGAGATGGCCTCCACCTGTCACCCCTGGGGTTCCAGATCCTGGCCAAGGCTATTACCTCCCCATTGTGCCTTTCTTAGGCTATGTCCCAAAGATAAATCTTCCAACATAAAAGATCTGTCAAAAAGCAAATTGAAGGTCATGCTGCTTAATGCTAGGAGCCTTAACCTGAAAATGTACTCACTGGAGGCTCTCCTCGAACTGGAAGATGCCAGTGTCTGTACATTCAATGAAACTTCATTCAGGGATATGGAGAGCACCCGTACCTTACCAGGCTATACCTCATTCCACACATTATGACCCAAAATTAGTTCAGGAAGACTAAAGGTGGTGGAGTCTCTATCTTCATTAAAGACAGGCACACTTCCAGACTGGTTTGCCAGCATGGTGCACTGGAATTACTCCAGGTACAATTGACAGTTGGCAAGACACCCATACAAGTTATAGCCAGCATAGACCTCCCCTCCATGACTCAGGGCACTCATTCTTCCTACCTGGACTTACTTGACTCCATCAGGGTACCCCCTAACATCCTGATCCTTGGTGATTTCAACTAACCCACCATAGTCTGGATGAACTATCCCTGCACTGATGCATTCACCCAATGATTCTTTGACTTCATCAGTTGTAATGCACTAGACAAGCTCAACTCATCCACCACAAGGGGAGATAACATTCTGGACTTGGTTCTCATTGATATGGGTAACCGCTGCACTACTCTCATAGTATGTTCTTCCCTGGTGAGATAAGATCATCATTCTGTCTCATTCAAAGTTTCTGTCCCAGCCAACCCCTACTCCCAGCCATAACAAAGCTAAAAAAAATGTCTCAAAAATTGAATACAACCTCCTAAGTGAGGGTATCAGTAGCTTCACACCACTACCACCCTTAGGATGCAGACAACTATGCTGAATAGTATGTTAATGGAGTATACAAGAACCTGTACAACTGCATGGACTCAGCCATACCCAACAGAACTAAAACCTGCTCCTCAAGGAAACACAAACATGTCTGGTGGATATCCTCTATCAACAGGCTTTACAACAAAAGGAAGAAACTGCTGTCCAAGGGTAAAAAAGGAACAAATTCCAAACTGGAAATAACTACCTACTTAGCCTCAACAAGCAAACTAGATCACTAGTGAAAGCCTCCAAAGTCAATTATGAACTGAAACTAGCCTATGAAACAAAGGGAAACCACAAAGTCTTCTTCAGTCACATCAGGAACCTCCATGGCAAAGCCTAGGTTTGTTCCAATTTAGTACTTAACGATACTACTTACACTGATCCTGTTGACTTAGTCAACCTGCTAGCAGATAGGTTCAGTGGAAACACCCCCCCCCCATCCCCACAAAGGCTCATTCAGCATCCCCAATACTTGTCTTGCACCTCACATCTCTATAGATCAAGTGTTAAAGGCGCTATCCAAGACAAAGAACACAGCTTCTATGGGACCTGAATGTACCCCAGGCTGTATTTTATTTATTTCACATTTGTTTATCCGGGAAGTCTGACATGGAACAAAGCCAATTTTCAGTGGAAGCCCAGGGAGAAATGCTCCAGACGCATGTATTTGTAACATGGGAGGAAACTGGAGTACCCAGAGAAAACCCACACAAATTCAGGAAAGACATGCAGACTCTGCACAGAAGACACTCCAGCTGAGAATTGAACTGGAGAACCTCTTGCTGTGAGGCGACAATGCTACCACTGCACCACTGCAATGTCCATTCATATTCTGCATCATCTCTAGCAAGAACTAGCTTTGCCATTGAGCACCCTATTCAACCACAGCCTAAGTACAGGTTTCATTCCAGCAGAGTGGAGAACTGCCATTGTCATCCCCTTTCATAAAGGTGTTGACACTACTAACCCTGTAAACTATCGACCCATTAGCTTGACAAGTCTGATCTGTAAATTCATGGAGCATATTATTATGGATCTCATAAACAAGGACATAGGCAATCTCCAAGCACTTGACCCACCCAGTTCGGATTCATCAAGGGCAGATCTTGCCTGTTGAACCTGCTTGGCTTCTTTGAGACTGGCACCATGGCCCTGGATGAAGGAAAGTCATTACATACAGCTTACCTTGACTTGGCCATGGCTTTTGACACAATCCCCCACTCGGGCATCATCAAAAAGCTAACACAACTTGGTGTAAATCCCTATCTCATCAGGTGGGTGCAGCAGTCCTGTCTCTAGTGTTGTTCCCCAGGATCTGTCCTGGGGTCCCTACTGTTTTGGCATCTACTTCTCAGAGGCCCAGGTAAAGAAAAAAGGCCTGTGGCTGATCAAGTTTGTGGACGTCTGCAAGTTGGGTGCTGTCATTGACTCCCCAAATGCTGTTAACATACTGCAAGAGGGTCTCACAGCAGCAAATGACTGGTGACAAAGTCATGGACTTAAGGGTATAAGAAAAAAATATTTATTATCATACCATTCAGCAAAAAACCGGCCCCTACTGATTACCACATCGACGGCAACCCCCTAAGCACACAACCTGTGGTGAGAGACCTAGGTATTCAGGTTGACAACAATCTCAAATTTGACCATCATGTAGCAGCAGTGGTCAGAAAAGCCTTTTACTTGGTTCATCTCATAAGCAAAGTGATTACATCCAGAAAAAAATGAGGTTATCATCTCTATACTCCTCTCTCATTAGGCCAATAATTGAATATAATGCCCTATTTGGTATGTACTCCAAACACCTGCACCAACTGGAAATGCCACAGAAGTACCTCACAAACAGAATCCATGGCCTCCAACAACTGTCCTATGTGGAGAGGCTCAAATCACTATCAGTCTACTCGGTATCATACAGATTACTCAGAGGTGATCTGTGCCTCACCTACAAGGCAAAATTGGACCCTGCCTTGCTAGAGATGATCCACATTCATAAGTCTAACTCCTCGTGCATTACCCACTCAAAAGGCCTAAATCTAATATGCAACATCAACAAAACCTGCTGGAGAAACAGGTTTGTCTCACAGAGGCTGCCCTGTCTCTGGAAAAGACTTCCCATACATGTCAAACAGAGTACCTCGCTGATCCTCTTCAATTGCAACCTTGATAAGTGGATGGGAAACCACAAATTTTTCTCAGGGTTCCACCTGTGACCCTCATTGACAGTGGCAACAGTTGCTGACTGAGGTTTCTTTTTTGGGGATAAACTCTTGGCTAGGCTTGTAAGGGCCCCAGGGCCATTAGCCTAATAACCTCCTATGATCCAATAAATGGACATTAAATAAATATATTCTTTACATTTTTAAAACTTGGCATTCCTGTAGATATTTCTACTTACAGATGCAGTATTTCTTTACTTGTAAATTAGCATCCAAATGGTAAATATATTCCTCACCTAATTGTGCTGGTTTTACTTTTGGCATTGTATTAGAACAGTAACTCCCCGGTCTGTCTGTGCAGAAGTGTGCATGTCTTGTGTGACTGACGTTCCCCTTCAGCTGAGTGGAACAGGAAATTTGCCCATTTCCTCACTGTAATGCAATCTTGGAGTTGGTATATTTAATTTTCAGGGGTGTGGGGGGCACAGTCCCCCACAGGCAAGGTAAATGGGAAGTGCAGCCCCCCTGCAAAAAATGTAAAATAAAAAATTGTTGTAGCTAACTGACTGCTGTTCATTGGAGTTTGCCGACAGTTCCTGGAGCATGATACGTAACATCTGTCATGTTTGAATAGGTATCTAATACAAAGATTTAATGTTATATACATATATATTTAAAGAGTTTCCTTTTCATTTACTTGTTAGGTTTCAATATTCTAACATTCTGTGTTTTAAAACGTTCAGTAAAATAAACATTTGGGATTGTCTTCTCGGTAATTTAACATTTACAATTATAGGAGTTCGATCTTTCAATGTAGATCCATATCAGTACATTTTTTTCTAAACTGGTGACTGCATTATTTTCATTTTGGAGTTACACTTATTGTTGTTACTGTTGGCTCACAGCGGTGCACTGTTGTTTTTTGTTAATGTTTTGAATGGCAGTATGTGTATGGATAAAATAGGAAATTAAGAATGAGCACTGCAACATGCGCGCACGTGCACACGCACACACGCACACACGCACACACACACACACACACACACACACACACACACACACACACACACACACACACACACACTTTTAATTTCTTTAGTTATGAAGAAAATAGCATTGTGACCCACAGCAAGAGGTTTCCTGGTTCAATTTTTGGGCTGAGATGCCTTCTGTGTGGAGTCTGCATGTCCTCCCTGTGTTCGCTTGTGTTTCCTCCAGGTGTTCCACTTTCCTCCCACATTCCAAAGACATGCAATATGTGGACTGGACACTAAATTGGCCATAGGTGTGAGTGTGGGGTGTGGATAACTACTGTTGCAAGGCTAGCCATCCAGTGATGTAAACCTTGGCTCTAGATGATTGTCATTGTTGAAGTGACACCCCAACCCCATGTGCATAAATGGGAAAAAGGGGTTATGGATGGATGGATATATGAAGAAAATGCAGTACAAAAGTGTATCACACGGTATGTAGTAGTTTATGAGAGAACATAGGTTTGTTTCTGAAACTATTTGGAGGGTGGTAGAGAATAAAATGATGACGATGATGGTGCAGATCACTGAGGAAGACTGTGATGTGTACATGGGAGTCACGTATGAAGTATGCAACAGTATTATGTTAAAGTAGTGTGTGCGTGTGTGTGTGTGTGTGTGTGTGTGTGTGTCTGTGTGCATGTGTGTGTGTAAGCCCAGTCAGAGACATTCTACAGTATTCTGGATAACTGAGAGGTATACACAGCACAACTAATATCATATCTTGGCTTAGATGCCAGAAAACAATACATAAATAAGTAGCTATTTCCACAGAAACAAAACACTGTTCATACCATTTTTAAAAATGAACAGCAACAAGCATACAGCTGTCAGTGCTGCAGCACACAGATGCAAACTATTTTACCATTACACAATGTTAACTGTAATGCCTTGAAAAGTAGGGCCATAAAAATAGTAAAACACCTAGTGCACTATTGATTAGATTACAAAACTGAATGTGAATAGTGTTTTTGTCCTGTCACAGTTGAAGTCCTGGAAAAAAGAGCAAGTCTCTGAAAAAAAGTCTGCTATGCCTCAATATTTCCAGTTCTACTCTACCACTTGTTGACATAGCATAATATTATGCTGGAGGGTGGGATTTTAGACAAATAAATTTCAGAAGTCCAACATAAGCTCTTTCTTGATAGGTTCAACTAGGAAATAAATAATTCCACCAAAGGAAACACACATATCAGTTCCCATTACAGTAAGTGAAAACCTACTGCAACACATGCAAAAACAAACAAGTCTATATTATATATTCGAAGTTTCAAACATCGAACATATAATTAAAAAAAACAAACAGAACTTACCTGACTAGTGTAGGCAGGGGGGCAAGCCCTCCTGCAACCCCCACACCCCCCGCTCTTTAAATATACCAACTCCAAGACCACAATAGTGCAGTAAAGAGAAGCCCCCCTGCCTACAGCTGTTAGTTTTGGGTTTGGGTTTTTTTTTTTGTTTTGTTACATATGCTCAAAGTTTTATAACTTTGAACATTTAAATTTGATATTTTAATGTTTGAAGTTATAAAAGTTCGAACATATGATGTAGACCCAAACAAACACATAACACTTAAAAAAATGTAACAAATGACTTTAAGTTAGAGGATTTTATACAATACTTTAGCCTGAAAATGTCTTATTGAACTGTAAAAAGATGAATGTACTAAACAAAAATTTTTAAAGTAACCATTTGAAATGTGAGGACTCATGATGCCAAGTTCCAGAACATGGAGATAAACTGAAAACCTGGACTTAGAAATATTAAGTCCAAGATTACCATTTCCTATTCCTGGACAAGATAGCTACCACTGGGGATGTCATCAGTGATGGCTGGAATACAAGATACAAGAGAGAAATCTCCAGGACAAAATAACGTTTCTTGAAGCACAACTAAGTATGGACACTATAATCAGTGCAAGCTTATTGTGGAACAAAAATGTATAAAATCGGAGAGCAGATATAAATTTTGTTTTGTTTTCAATGATGGCAGCTACAGGACATCCAGTATAGAATATTTAGCAGTCTGTCTTTCATATCAATCTTTTTAAGTGAGCAAGACAGAAAGAATGTTGCAAAAAGTATGAACACCATTATGATATTGCAAATTGGAACATTAATATTACATTGTTTAGCCCCACCCACATATGTCCATTTTTAAAGATTTTAGATTTAGAATCCTTGATAAATCATTTAAGGATTCCAGAGGGGGGCAGTGGGAATCCATGTTGGAGTATAATGAAACATTATAGGTTCATAGGTTCATAGGTTCATACTAGGCTATCTGCCCGAGGGCATTTACAAGCCTAGCCCATAGTTTTGTGGCTTACGCCACCCCTTTAGTATGGGGAACTATACCCATTATTTTGCTGTGCCTCTGTTGAGCAGTGACACTGAGGTAATCCCTGGGGTATATCTATTATGGCAATTAAGATTAAATGCCACTGAATCCCCTAGCCTCAATGAATTTATTTCTACTGCATCTCTTTTAAAACTTCATGTGGCAAAACTTTAGTTCAGATTTGATTATTTTGTATGACTGGCATTCTATTTTTTATATTTTATTAATTTTTGTTATAATAGTATTTCATAACTTTTTGTATTAAATGTTATATATGTTTATCAATTATATGGATTTTTAAAATGTTCTTGTTTGCTATAATTATCACGTGACTGTTTCCTTGGCATTTTAATTAATTTGGTGTGAGAATGTTCTCACTTCTGATAAAGTCCCTTTTCATTTGGTATAGGAACAAAGGCTCTAAACTTTACATTAAATATTTTTATCTAGTACACAGTTTATTTTATTTACTTATCTTATTGTATTTACATTTGATGACAGTGAAGTTCAGTTGGGCACAAAGACCACTTTTTAGTGGAGCAACAATTTGAGGCAGAATACAATTAAATACATTTTTCAAGGTCAGAATTGATAAGATAGTAAAGATACACAACATAGTCAGGCTTCTTACACTAATGATATTCTATACAGATATAGTTATAAATAAGTATGCAGCAGGATAGATGCCACAATACAGCGCACTGAGTTATTTACAGAGGGTGGAAAGCAAAAGGTTGATTTAATTATGAGATATAAATGAAATGAGGGTAAAAGAGTTAAGAGAGACACAGACAGAAGGTGGGGTGGGTGAAGATGGAGTGACACTTGGTAACAAAGCAGATGAGAGCAGAGTAGAGGAGTAGCAGTAGAAGAGGAGGAAGAAGCAGCGATGTGATACTTACCCTGTATCGCTACAGAACCAGGATGTTGATAGGTGCTTTCTCAGATGTGTTTTGATGCATTTTGGTTTTCAAGAAGCCTGAGAACATGTGGGAGGGTATTCCAGGGGGTGGCTACAGATTTTGAGTATAAGGAGGCTCCCGATGCAGTTTGGGTTTTGCTGACAAAGAGGAAGGGTTTGTCTATAGAGCAAAGAGCTTTGGTAGGGTGGTAGTGTTGAAGCATTACTTTTAGTACCAGGTACATATCAGAGTAATATATTAAAGTATGAGCTAGTAGTTGCTGACTATAGTGGAGGTGATGTGGGAGTTCAGACCAATTTAGTTGTTTAAGGGCAGAACAGTGAATAATTTTAAAGGAATCATTTGCAGCAAACCATGCTATTTTATTGTAGCATTGTTCCAGCTTTGTCAGTGTGGACATTTGTAGGTTAGTAAAGAGTGGGGAGGCATACATTAGAGTAGGTGGGAGGCAGGTTTTAGCTATGCTTTATCTAGTACTGTTAGGTATGGTTTTGTTCTACACAAGTGGCCAAACTTTTGGTGTTTGTTTTAATAACCATTTGGAAGCGTAGGTCAAATTTCAGTTGTCATCAGTTCTGACTCCTATGATTGTGGTGATAGGGGACCTGTTCAATTAATTTGTTATTTAATTAAATGATTTTGCAAAGAGTTTTGCTTTAGAAAAATGTTTTGGGAGTTAAAAGTAGTAATTTAGATTTTTTGGAGGTTAAGTAGGAGTTGTGAGTTGTCTACCCAGGATTTCATGGCTGTAAAGATTCGGGAGTAATTTCCTGAAGTGAAGACTCATTTGCATATTGTACAAAAGTAGTGTGCTTGGAAGCAGTGGGTAGATTATTTATAATATGTTAAACTGGAGGGGTCCAAGTATAGCATCTTGTAACACTCCTACAGTAACAGGTAGAAATAAAAGTATTATTGCCGGCATTTGACTGCTTTGAATCTGTTAGGTAACTGTTTAACCAGGAGAGGGAGGGGAGAGAGCGACTCAAGGAGGAGAGTTTTAGTAACTGTTTTGGTGGGAGATGGTGTCAAAAGCTTTGCAGAGGAATAAAGACAATATTAGGTTTCTGGTATTTCTGTTTTTATTAATGGTATCATCAAAGTGAAGTAGGGCAGTAGTGGTGCGATGGTTGTGACAAAATTCATGTTGTGTGTGGGATGGAAGACTGTTTATGGTAAGGTACAGAAGTGGTTCCTGTCCCAATAGCAGAGAGGTTAAGACATTGGATTGCTAGCTGGAAGACCTGGGTATAAAACCTGCCTGGAATGCCACTGGGCAGCAGCAGCAGTATCTAAATGGAAGAAAGATGTGGCAATCTACTTCCATAATATGCCATATGAACCCTATAGGGACCATCCATATTGTTGCCATGAGTCAATCTTGGTACAAGGGTAACTTACTTACTTTATTCAAGTAACTGGGAATAGATACACTTTTCTAATATTTTAAACAATGGTGATAGGGTGGCTATTATTCTGAAGTTGGAGTAATCAGCAAAAAGTCCCCCTTCATGAAAGGGAAGTGCCTATACCTTCTTTCAAATGACTGGGACATACATTTTTAGAATGGATCTGTTTATTAGAATAGATACTGGAGATGACAGAGCAACTGTTGATGAAGTCTTTTCTGGGGATGGAGAGGGTTGTTGTCTATGGCCTGGATTTAGTAGATTTTGGACCAATGACCAGAATTTTCTAGGATTATTTTGGTGTGCCATCTCTAAGTTAAAGTAGTGTTTTTTTCAAGCCTTATACTGTGGTTGTTTTTCTTCATATCTATCTGTCTGCAGTGTAGAAGTTCCTGGGATTTGTTGGTGTGCCATGCTTTCCAAGCCTTGTCTGTAAGCAGCAGTAGTTGCCTACTGTTTTTAGACAGTCCTTTTGCTGGATTAAGTTTAAGTATTTTTCTCCTGATAGGAGTGTGTTTGTTTAGTATATTGGTGAGTGGCTGCATCTAATTTTTTTTAACATATTCCACTTGCATTGCTTGAGAGTGGCCATGAAACAGTCTACATTAAAATCAGATGGGTTACACACATTCGTGCATGCATAATGTTTTACTGGATTGCATACAAGCCTGTTCGCAAAACTGGGTAGGTGATCACTTAGGTTGTCAGACAGTGGGTCATAGTTATAGACATTACTGGGTTTAGTTAGTCCAGTCAACAGTAAAGGCCTTAGAGGAGCGCTTGTTATATCTTGCTGGTGTACTGATGAGCTGACAGAAACCACACCAGCTAATACTGATAATGGGGGTATCAGATGCAACTTGGGTCCAAGTCTATGTTGAGGAGCACAAGAGTGATGTTTTCTTGGGGATATTGGAAGATGCCCAGAAGAGCAATAAGCATCTCTGCATTATTGAATGAGGGATGCTTTTTTTCTGATAAAGGTATATGTTTAGGGATTTTGGGTATATAATAACTACCTCACTTGCTTTTTTGGATACATGGTCAGCATTAAGTCTATTGTATCCTGGAGGGAGGATTTCAGTGTCTTTGAATTCAGGTTTTAGCCATGAATCTGTAATACGAGGATGTCAGGGCTGTAATTAGATATGAAAGCATGCAGTTCAGTTACTTTGCTAGAGATGCTTCTAAGATTAATGTTTAGAAATGTTATTCTTATTTTATGGATGTGTGGGCCATTACTGGGGATGCTGTTGTCAGTGCATTTGGGTTGTGGTAAATCTCACTGCATAGTGGCAGACTGGGTAGGGATAGTTAGAATATACAATGACACTTGGTTTTAAATTTGTTCTTTGTGACTAATTTGTGGGTTGTATTACTTACCTTTATACACATTTATTTGAAAAGGTGGATTTGATATAGGTTGTAAAGGTTGTAGGCTATACTGAATGAAATATGGGAGTAATTGCCATTGAGAGCAATGAAATGAACATTGGGTATAACTGGTGTTGAAAGGTGTATGATAGCTGGATATGTGTGCAAGAAAGATGAGAGAAGTTAATTGCAGTATTTTGAATAGCATGCTAATTATTAGTGAGTATTCAATTAATGAAAATTTAAACTGGATACTGATAGAAGGCTAGAGAGGGTCTGACTGGTTGTGGGTTGGGTGAAGTGGGAGGGTTTCTCAAGTTACAATGTGGAAGGAATAAAGCTGAAAGGAAGAAAAAGGGTAGGAAGTTGTTAGTGCGAGTGTGAAGGAAGGGGAAAAGCATGCATTGTAAACTATTTTGTGATTGGTGGTAATATGGTGGGTGGAGATTAGCTTACCATAAGTGTAGAGGATGTGGGGGTGGGTGGGAAATGGAGGTAGAGTAAGGGGAGTAGAGTGAGCCTGATTGTAGTGAGGGTGAATGGGTTGGGCTCAACCAATTGGGTACTTCAATGGAATGCAGTTACTCTCTCACAGATTGCTTTTGTGGAAAACTATCAATGAGATAGACTGTTTATGGATATAAAGACAAGGCTTTGAACTTTACCTGTGGTGAGTCACATCATTTAGTTTTATTTTTATGGACCTTATTTGCTTTTTCCAGGAACTTTTATACTGCCAGAGTAAAATATGCTTGTGTTAATTGATCTTCACCTTAAACAGTATAAGGCCTGTGAATATTGGTGGGGGTATCCTTTCAGCAGATTCAACACTACTGTACAGAAGACACACTGATGCACAAGTGAGGGAGAAATGAGTTGCACGTGGAGTTGCCTGACTTGCTGGTTTGCTTTGTCTCTTCTGACTTACAAGCAGTTGTGGTGATTTTAGTTTTGGTTTGCTGCTTTTACACTGGATTTACTGAAGTCATGGTTTTCATTTCAGTGAGTAGCTAAACATGCCTGTTCATCATTTCCCAGGACTTGTTCCAGGACCTGGATGGTGTGAGGATGGTAGGAATGAGTCAGCAGGATTTTGTCAAGGTTACTAGAGCACTCACTAGATTAGCAGGTTTGCTTACTCAACAGTTGCATGCTACAACCCCTGTTAAATGGGTTGGATGAGATAGTGACTCCAGGAATATCTCTATTATGGTGTCTGCTCAGGTGTTCCTGACATGAATGAGCTGTCATTACTATCTTAGTGGACTGATTTGAAAGCCCTTTTGAAAGCTTTTCATAAAGCTACTGATGTCACAAGGGACAATTCTGATAATTCTAATTCTGCTATGATTAAGAATGCTGGTTTTGAAGAAGACAATCTGGATGTCTGTTCTTCCAGATTCTTTATATTTCAGGTATCCATGCAAGAAACGTTTGTCTGTCTTTTGTTAAAATAGGTGTCAAAGATTTTGAGAAAAAAATTACAGAAGCATCGTAACATATCAATGGACAGCCATCTTTTATCAGAGTGTGTTCTCTTCAAGCAAGCCCAGAAAGGTTTAATATTTTCTGAGTTGTCTAATTGTCTTGAATATGGTAAAGATATTTTATAATGACTTGGAGGCTTCATTGAATGGATATGGCTTTAATTTTATAAGACTCATTATTAAATCAACAAATCCATGCTGGTCAGACTAATGAATGACATTCATTCTTTAAATAAGACAATACATTACTTTTTTTGAAAAACATAGGGTTTTTTTACATGAATGTATTTCTTCCAGTAGAGAAGCAGTGTGATGTTATCAAAGCTAGGAAAAAGAAGAAGAAGCTGGTTCATGATGTAAAAGATTACACATCCAATAGGGCATACCCCGTAGACAATAAAAATAATAAAAAATGTCTGTGCAATAGACAGGGACTTTTAAATTCTAAACCATCTCCTACAATTGTTTTGAGTGAAAAGAATGTTGGATCTGATATTAACAATAGTATGAATCTTCCATTTACTGACCATTTAGCATTTTCCCCTTTTCAGAGTTTGAAAAGGTTAACAAGTCACAAACAGACAGCAGACAGGCTTTCTCCACATCAACAATAACAGCCCCATCACCAATGGGAATGTGTCAAATTGGAAAAATGAGTTTCACCAAACATAACGTGTGTGAGTGCTGTTCAACAAAACTAACTTAACTGAAAGTAGAGTTTGCCTTTTTCTCCAACCTCAGAGTTGGTACATATATATATATATATATATATATATATATATATATATATATAGGGGGGGTTCTTATGTTTGCCAAGGGTAGTTTTGGTGGGAAGTGTTTGAACTTTGTACTCTCACCAAAACTACCCGCAGTGAGTTGACAAGAATCCATAACAGTCGTATTACCCAAAAAAAGGTTGCAGTCCATGAAGAAGTGCAGGAGGTAGAGGGGAGAAAAGAAAAGAAAAGAATGGTGCACTAGCTTTGGCTCCTACTGATTATGTCATTTCATCACACAATGGAATTTTGATAGCCATAGGGGCTTTAATATTTTAACTATAGGCAGCTGTCTATCACAAAGGAGCATTTTATTCTTTTAGAAAAGGGATTAACATTTGTTTCCCTATACTGAGGTTGAGATGACTACTACTATTGTAGGCATGAAGTTATTCACCAGAAAGTTAAATTTAGCATTACATTTGAAAGACAAAATTAATAACTGTTCCTGATATCCAAGTCAGTTTAGAAAGAAAAGCTCCTACAACCCACCAATGAGTCCTCTTATTTCAGCCTTCGAGAGGGCTTGTGAGAGATTTTTAGCACTCTGGTGAGTACTAGTAACAAGCATTCTTTGTTTAATTTAAGTCTTCAAGGGAGGATCAGGTTATTTTCCCCACACTCAAAACTCAAATCTAAGAATCATGAAAACTAGAAAGAGCAGTAGGATGGCCACTGGAGAGAAAATAGACTATATCAATTTCATGTTTTTGATTCTGCAGAACACTGATCGGTATAACGAAGTATTCAGCAATGAAAGTAATGTTGCCTATTGTAAAACTGATTTATTTTTGGAAGATTGTATGTCCCAAGGAATTATCACTCCTCAGCTTTATAAATGTTTGCATTTGGGTCAGCTCCTTATACCCACTCTTTTAACGATTCCAAAAATCCATAAAGATATTTTGAATTCACCTTGCAAACCCATACTTTCATCTTGTGGTCAGTGACCTATCCACTAGCCACTTATATTTATTAAACATTGAAACCACATTTATCCCACAATAGGTATTCCTGGGATTACATGAGTAGTTTCAACAAAGGTTGTTGGAATGTAAATATTAATTTTTTAGCAGTGAATGTAGTCAATTTGTTTCTAGTATGCCCGTTAAGTTGGGTTGACCTTGTTTGATGAAGCCCATCTTGAACGTTCTTTCACCTCGAAGGAGGTGAGATTTATAGTAGAGTAAATGGAAATCATGCTTTCAAATATATTTTTTTTTTTTGGGTGGAAATACTATGAACAGATCAAAGGTGTGGCAAAGGGGGCAGTTTGTGCCCCTAAATATACTAATATGGTCTTTGGAATGGCATCGCCAATGCTTGGGATACAAAATACAAGCCTTTGTTTGGGTATGATTTTGATAATGTTGTTTCAGTAATAATAAAGAACACATATATTGCATGAACTCAGCTTTTGAAAGAGACATAGTTTTAGAATACAATAAATTCTCTATTGAAATCAGGGTCTTATCATAAATGAACTGGAACATTTTCAAATTAATTTCTGATTTATTTAGTGTATTGGGGTAACCACTCACATTTGATCCAAAAGAAATGCTGTAACTTTCAGGGAATTTTTGAAGGAATGAGAAAGTTGTCAGGACAAAATAATGTTTGTAGAGGCAAGACTGTGTGTGGACACTTTAATCAGTTCAAGTTTATTGTTGAACAAAATGTAAAAGATCGCAGAGTAGATGCCCAGTTTTACTGTTTCCAAGGATGGTAATTGTGGAACAGCCACAATAGTGCATATAGAGGTCTGTCTTTCATGCCCAGCTTTGTATGTGGGTAAGACAGAAAGGATGATGAGAAAAAGAATTTATGATCATGAATTATGATATTTAAAATTAAAACACTAATAATGCATTGTTTAGACATCCTAGATATTCCCATAGTTTAATGGTTTTAGATATGGAATCCTCAACAAAGTATTTAGGGATCCTACAAGGTGACGACGGAAATCCACATTGGAGTAAAGGGAAATATTGTGATAATTAAGATTAGGTACAAATTAACCGCTTGACCTTAATGATTTTAAATTTATTGTGCCTCTTTTAAAACTTTGTGTCTTGAAACTCTACTTAAGCTTTGATTATTTTGCATTACTGGCAGTCTATTTTTAGATTTTATCAATTTCTTTTGTAATGATGTTTTATCACCATGGCTAAAAAGTGACTGAAAACCATTTCCCAGGTTAACAAATAAACAAACTGAATTAAAGACCTTCTACAGAGAAAGGCAAAGGTTTACATACGGATATGTTTGAAGAAAAACCTTAAGGCCTACAATAAAATGAGGAGCTTTATGCCTCAAATCCCATGTTGGAATGTAAACTTCCCATGTAGTTTTCTATTTCCTTCTTTAAGGTCAAAGGTGAAATGAGAGAATGAGAAGAAGAATTCTTTCCATATAAATGGGAGTCTATCAGATATGAAGATGTCAGTTTTTATGATATAGATAATTGTAATGTTCCCTGAGGCTAACTTATTTAAATCAGACCACCGGGGGGGGGGGGGGATTCTAAGAAAATGATTTGAAACAGAAAATGATCCTTTAAATCTCTGCATGCCTGGCATATGTCTCCATTAAGAATGTGATATGATACATGCAGGACATATTGTTGTTTTTGTCTTTCTCTATAAGGCAAAATTTAAATAAATCTCTTTAATACTGCTTGTTAGAAATCCCTGTGCCCTCTGCATCTGCAATAGATGGTGTTTGGGTAAGTTGCAGGACAGGGCACAATGTTGTATAACTAGTCTGATAAGAGCTGTATGTGCATGAACATTTCTTGTTATGGTTTCTGACACCATCTGGAATTAGTGGAGCAATTGTATATGCTTTTGGAAACAACAGAAGCTGTGGAGGTATTGAATGAAAGTTTACTGCTTACAACAGCTCTAAGGTCCTCTTTTTCTCCCTGTAGGACCACATGCGGTGCCTCCTTTTCAAGCTCTGAATTAGCCTATTTCTTCATTTGGGAGGTGGGGGTGGACATTCCCCGGCTAGAAAATATCAGTGCTACTCATTCATTCCTGCCGATACATCCCTATAAGCCCATCCTTTCCACCAGTGGAAAGAGTCAGATGTTAGGCAGTGGAGCCAGTTTGCTGATGTTGTGGGGTAGTGTACTCCTCTATTGTAGCACTCCCTCTTCCTCAACGGATCCTTGAGCTCTGCTTTATGTTGCCATTTTGAGAAGCATGCCTCCCCAAACTATTTATGTATCTCCAGACTGACAGCACATGCTCCCTAGGCCCATGACTCATGACTGCAATAACTTGTGCGACTGATAGGTGTCACTCAAGTGTCTGATCAGTGAGCCAATGGTAGGTATTCACTGTCACCCTCCTTTTCCACCTTGTACAGGTGATCTAATTGATGTCAGGTCAACCTGAGGTATAGTGAGTAATTTGTTCCTCAGTGCTACAGTGCTGGTGTGGTCCTTTACTAGTTTGTCAGTTGCCCATCTACAGTAAATAAATATGGTGGTGGCATTTCCCACACTACAGTGCTACATTATTTGACATAGAAGGCATGGCTATTTCTACTGCATTGTTTGTTTATAATGTTAACTGTCATATAAAGTGAGGTGGTGTCAGTAGGAGTAAAATACAAAGCTCCCAAGTTTCTAGTAATTTCCTGAGACAGTTTGGATATCTGAGAGAATGTCCCCAAAGTAGGAGTAGTCACATTACAGAGCTTTGAGCACCTCTACTGGAATGTTAAGAAAGATGTTCACATATTCTTACCTGATGTGTTATCCTACATAGCCAGTTGTAAAGCCAAGGTATTATTGCTTAATGTACCTTTAGAACTACATGATTCTGTCAAGAGAAAAAACTCTGAAAAATATAATTCATATGCATATGATCTTCAGCCAAGATGAAACCTAAAGGTATTCACTGGGTCATGAACAACATACTTTAACAATTTCTACTATCACTCATGGAACTTGTACATTAAAGAAAATAAGGACAACAGAGTATTAGTCTAAAAATCATAGCAATAAATGTAATGCAGACCACAGTTTCACAGTTTGTGAAATACTATAGAATAATAATATTCGCAGGAATCACTCAGACCAGTTTGTAAATGGCAAAAGAGGTGAAACCGTATTGCAAAAGACTTGTAATCACATTTTTTGCACCCATCTGTAGCCATACATAACAGAGTTGAAGTTTAACAATACATCCTCCTGCAGAAAACTGTCTGATACATCTTAACACCCACTCTTCTGAACTAGAAAAAAAAATAAGATGTTTCTTGAATTTAGGAATGCTTCAACAAAAACCTTTGACTGCTGACATCAAAACTAAGGAGTCTCATTAATGAAAAGGCTTGGCTAATGGATGACATGTTTCAAAGAGCTTGCTATTTCTCCATGAGCTGTCAGGTTTAATGGAAAATGATGGGCCGGGATGCCAAGTGCTTTTGGAAAAATGACACATGAAGCTGAAAAGATCAGGATTATGGCTAAAGACTGAATGCAGACTGCTGATTTGTAAACAATAAATAATCATGAGCAAGAAACAAATCTGTCAGAGGACTGTTTAAGAATCATCTGTTATGTGTTCAGAAAGGATTAACATATTCAGTAATTCTGCAGTATTATGTGTGTGAAATGCTGCCTGAACGTAACAAAATTGCAAGTAATTTTTCAATGGAGTAGCACAAAAATAGCTTCTGATGATAGATGGTTTTGCTAATTTAATTCTCTTATTCTGTTAACTTACTTTCTTGCCATATCCTTGGGCTAAATATGAGCAGTAGGTTTTTTTATAAGCCGTATGACAACGTAACTCATCTTCCACTTATACTATGTTGATGTATGTAATAAGAGAACCTCTAGCACTTATGCAAAGTCCTGAGAAAGAGCTGTTATTTTTTTTTCTTTTTTTACAATATTTCACAAAATGTGGCAAACGCGACTATGGTTCACAAAATGTAGCTAAAGTGGCTTAGGAATACATCTCAAATGCATACTTTTACAATTAGCCACATACTGTGAAACAGGAAAAAAACGACACCAATGTGCATTACTTAACATGACATACAAGCACTACAAGTCTCTGTATAGCCCATACTGAAACATATGGCCATATGCAATGTAGTCCAATTTATTTCCTTTGTGGTATTTTAAATAATTCCATTGTTAGTAGGCCACATTGAGTTAAAGTGACAAAAACACTTCCATGTTTTCAAAGGAAATCCATATAGGTGCTATGATGCCTTGAGAGAGACATTTAATGTATTGTGCACACATTTTTGCATTCCGTCTTTTTGTTCTGACTTGATTCTCTGTGTATTTGGAAACTTTTGCTTTCATATTTGTTTTCTGCTTTGTGAAATTAACCAGAGACCCTTTCCCTACCATATTGTGACTTCTCTTAGATATGATGTATTTCTGAGTCCCTACTTTCCTGAGCCACAACTTCAAAATAAAAGTTGAATTATGCATTTGCTAATACATTTCTGGAAAAAAATCTATTTTACCATTTAATAGTCCATCTATTCTCATACCTTGTATTTTCATTTTTTTTTCAATGCTTCATTGTTAACCAGTTGCTGCCATTATAAATTATATTGATAGGGTCATAGGTGTTTACTAGGCTAATGACCACAAAGGCCTTTTTCAGTCAAGCCATGCATCCCAAATCTCTGACAAGTTATGGTACCCTTGATAAGTGAAAGCAGGGGCATGGGAGATGAAATGCTTACAAACAGGAGCCCAGGAGGCGAACAATTTACAGATTGTGTTCATTAGAGACATAGGTGGCATTCCAGGAATTAATTTCCTTTTGCCCATCCAATTGTCCAAGTTATTCTTGAACTGGATTAGGGAAGAACTCTAGTACAAATGGATGGGGAGCCTGTGCCAGAGACAGGGTAGTGTCTGGGATACATACCTGTCTCTCCAACAGGTCCAATTTATATCACAGGCAATGTTTAAGTCTTTAGAATGGGTAATTCTGATGCTTTTTGTTTTGTGGATATGCAGGAGGTCCATCATTGCATGGTCTGACAATGCCCTGTATACAAGGCATAGATTTGTCCTCAACAGCCTGTAGGAGACAGAATACAGGGATAGGTCCTTGAGGTGGTTTGCATAGGACATTTACTTATGCCCTGTATTCTTTTATTGAAGAACCTTTATGGACATTCCAAATGTGAGATATGCCTGGTTAGGTACATACCAAAGAGGGCATTGTATTCAATGATAGGTCTGATGAATGTCAAATACAGTGCAATAATGACTTCCTTGGACCTTGATGCCATACCTTTGTTTATATGTTGTGCAACATAGAATGATTTCCTCACTATTGTAAATACATGATAGCCAAAGGCTAGATTACTGTCTATGTGTGTCCCTAAGTTCCTGACTACTGGGTCAACTCTACGGGCTGTGTTGTCAATATGATGGTTATCAGGGGTGAATGACTTTCTGAAGGATACTATTATGCATTTCTTGGGATTTAGTTGTAGTCCATGGCTCTGACACCAGTTGTTTGTCTGTGTCAGTCATTCCTGGAGAACATTTATGTTGGTGTGGGATTCAATGACAGCTCCTAATTTGTAATTACCTGCAAATTTAGTTAGCCAGAGACCATTAACATTGGCTTTGACCTCAGAGAAGTAAATGCCAAAAAGGAGTGGTCCAAGTACTGATCCCTGAGCAACTTCAGTTGTGACTGGCCTCTTCATAGAGGTGGACTACCCGATTTTAACTTCCTCAGTCATGTCTGTGATCCAATTGGCTATTCACTGGATGACATACAGGACTGTACCTAACTTCTTGAGTTTGTCAGCAATGTCTGAGTGGGGTATTGTGTCAAATGCCTTGGCCAGGTCAAGGTAAGCAGTGTCAACCATTTTGCCCTCATCCATTGCTTTGGTGACTTTCTCAAAACTTCCACCAGGTTGAGTAGGCATGGCCTACCCTTGATGAAAACAAACTGGGTTTGGGAAAGTAGCTGAAGGTTTGCTATATTATTATTGATAATTTTCATAATAATTCTTTCCATGACTTTACATATAAGACTAGTGAGACAATAATAATCCCTAAGGAACTTAAATATTTCTAGTCCCTTTTTTCCCCTCATATAACTTTTGCTGTAGACCTAAGCCTTTTTATTGTCCCTCTCTTAATCATCATTTCCTGTGCACTTTTACAGATATTATCTCCAAATCTACAGTACTTCAAAATTTAAAAACATCCTGTTGTGGCCCTAGAGCAGAAATTACTAGAACACAGAAGTCATGTGGTCCCCATTATTGCACAAATGTCTTACTTTATACTTCCTGTTGTGGCTTCCTACACAAAACACAGTACTCAACAGCTTGTTTCAATTTTTTAGTCCTTGCTATATACTATGGCCTTTCTACCCATTCCCTGATATCCACACCAGGTCTAAAAGCTTCTACATTCCTCCTGGATTCTCACCAATTCAGTTGATAGCAGTTGTGGAATATAAGAAATCCTGGGAGACTAGATGTCTGTTTTTTTTCCTCCATTAAACCCTACCTACCATTTCCCTCTCCCAGTACAGTATCCATAGTTTTATGTCCAAGAAGCACACATGCAATGGGTAGTATGGCATAGCACCCCACCTCCACAACGGCAGCTTAGCCATGTACCCCACCCTTACCTGTCTTTGAACTATACCCCCTCAATGCAGCATCCCTAGTCTTCTCCAGGCATTAGCACAGGGACTGCCCATGAAACCATCCATCTCCAAGATAGACATGTCCATCCCACTCCTTCCGCTCCATTAGTCACCTGACCCGCTAATCAAACTTGGATCTACTGGCCTATAGTCATGGCTTTATCCATCTATGCTGCCAGAGTGGCAATACTACAGTGTGAAATTTAATCCTTACATTTAGGTCACATGGTATGATTTCCCAAGATGACAGTGTTGCCATGGTTATATCAAGCAACAGAAGCTAGATGAGGCTATTCACAAACACATGTACATACACTGAATTTCAGAAGAAAATATATTATCTCTTGCAGTCAGTTATTTACCTGGCTGCTGATTATGCCAAAGTGCATTTAAAGTATGGGACCAAAATGGACCTGCTTTCCCCTTAAAAAACATGAAACACATTCTGCTGTGTGAAACACTTTGCTGAACTCTTCATTCTGGCTACAACTAATTTAATTTAAGACATGGAAGAAAACCTATACTTCATAACTTACATCATTCTTTCCATATGTTTTATAGCTTCTTTTCATTTCTTGATGCATAAATTAAAAAAAAAAAAAAAACTTTCCACAGTGCTTTCATTTAAAATGTCAGCATTGATTTATATCACATTTCCATATTCACAGACATTGAGCCAAACATATGAAACAGTGGCACTGTTAAGGAATATCTGGCGAAGGACAATGCCTTCTATTTACTAACTGTTGAATGTCAGCATGCAGATAAGCACTGATACAGTTTAAGCATGTACACAATTATCACAAAGCAGCTACTTCTTAATGGCCTGTTTGCAGTATAGAATAGGCTGTGTGAATATCAGACCAGTCCTCGAACTTCAGCCATGTTCCTCCTCATTAATAAGTATACTGTGATTGACAGTAACAAAATGGAAGTTCTTCTGAAATAAGGGTCCCTGCTTTTAAAATAACTAACCACAGCATGCTGTACAATGGAACAGGTGGCAAACATTTTCATGATGTATGCATTTACAACGATGTAATTGTCCATTAGCAGTGATTTCAAAACTTTGTAAAACTGCTTTCATTATTTAATATACTTCTCCACTGTCTGTAGCAGCTCGGCATGTTTCACATAAACCTCATCAGTACACAGACTGCAGTCTATTACCATTAATTACAGAGGTTAGAAAGAAACTTTCACCAAGTAAAAGCCAAAAGTGCTCTCCTACAGTACACTTCTGTAGCCACTTTAAAGAGGAGAGCATTTTGTATGACATGTTGACCATTTCTTCCAGCAACACAAGGTTCATAGCATCATGCTTCACTACAATTAATGTTGTCTGTGGTTTTATGGCAATTATCAGGCATTTAGGAGGTAGTGGTAATCTAGTGTGAAGATAAACCTGGCACTGGTATAACTTCCTCTTATAAAATTCCAAGGACACATATAAAATGCACAGATACACACCATCAGTAATATGTACATGCACAAAGAGACACAAACTGATACACGCGTGCGTCAAGTGTGCACACAATCACACAAATACACACACATGCTTACACATGTAGAGTTTTAGCTATATAAACTTTCATTCTGTTATTAATGGTTTTCTAGTAACAGGCCAATCTGCAGCAAGAGTTTTACTGCAGCAACATTCTTAATTCTCTGGGATACATTGCATATTATGGTAAATTGCAGTACTTCAAGGAGTCCTGATATTATGAGGTAAATAAGGGAAGATGAGAAAGGGTGTAAGGAGTAAAGGGAAAGAAATGGAGGAATGGAGGAGGGATGGGGATATTGGAAGCACCCAGACACACACTTAAGACCACAGCCAAACAATAGCGGATTTGGTCAGACAAGAGTGTTGGAAGTGGAAATGACAAACAAAGAGAAGACAAAGAGCTGGAAAGTGGATGGGCCACAGACACACTGTCAGCTGCTAACTGGTCCATGAGGTCTATACAGGGATCCAGAGGTTGGAGATGGTCCTTTGTCCAGATAGCTGATAGCATGGACCATGCCCAACACTGGTTTCATGATGGCATAAACCACATATCCCAGTAGGTATACTACCCATTACTGGAAGGGTTGCTATATGGTGACTACTCAGTCATCACCATACAGCAACTCCTCCTGCAATGGGTAGTAATGGGTGTTGCTGTAGGTTACTACTCAGTAGTCACTGGCTGCTCAGTTATTTCCTCTGCTGCATGCTCTAATTCTGGGAAGGCAGAGACAGTTATTGGGTTAACTATCTGCCTGAAATGTACCACAACTCTTCCCAGATGAGGCGCTCCCACGTTGCAAACAAGCCTGATCCACAACCTTTGCTAGAGCATTCACAGCCTACAGCTGACAAACATGTTGAATTTTTGGACCATGGTGACTTGAAGAAGAGAAACAAAATTGAAAATTGTATTAGTGATGAGGACCCAAAGGTGTTGTGGCAGATATAGGCCAGGATAAGAAACAGAATATCACTAACCCTGTAATGCATATTGCAGCAGCTGAGAGCACCTCTGCATGTTCTCCTTGTGATGAAAAACAAAAGGAAAATGCAAACATTGACACAGACCATGTGTGTGTGACTGAGATGGGGGTGGCAGTGCAAAACTGTATCTTTAAATACATACGTAGGCAAGCAGAAGGCTGAATCATTTCCACAGTCCAAACAAAGGGCTGTTTTAGCAGTTGCAAGTGCAAGGAAGGAAAATTACTCATACCTCTCAATTGTCCAGATTTTCACAGAATGTCCAGATTTTTGTCTTACATTTTTGGTCGGTTCCTCATAAAATGTGTGCTTTCTGTCAAATCGCTGAGGATTGAAGTAATTAAATAATGAGATATATATGACTTTCAGACTTCCTATCCCTTGTAACTTGCATGTTATCACAAATCCTGCTATTCTAGTTACTTTCTAAGTTTACATGAAATATACTTACAATCTGCCCTTATATTTGGCAGTTTATCTCACCATTACTTTAGGCTTTGCAATGATTTCTTGTGCTACAAGTTTAAGAGGTATGAACAGCATTTATGTGCCCATGGTGTAATACAGCAAACTACACTACCCTACTTAAGTACACAAGCAGGGTCAGCTGCACTAATGCTGTTAAGATGCACAGAAGCAGACAGAGCTACACTAACACACTCATTTAAAGCAGCAGGGGCAGCTACACTGATGCTGTTAGATGCACTGAAGCAGACATATCTGCATTAACACACAGGAGCAGGAGACAGCTGCACCAATGCTGTTAGTTGCACAGATGTGGACGTAGCTACAATAACACACCAATGTACTGGAACAGGATGCAGCTATACTAATGCATTTAGATGCACTGAAGCAGACAGAGCTACACTAACACATCTATGTGCAGCAACAGGGAGCAACTGCACTAATGCTGTTATATACACAGAAGCAGAGATAACTAAACTGACACCCTTACATAGAGGAAAATGGAGCAGTTATACTAATGCTGTTAGATGAACAGAAGCAGACACAGCTAAACTGACACCCTTATGTATAGGAGAAGGGAACAGCTACACTGATACCATTAGATGTACAGAAACAGACATAGCCACACTAACACATTTATGTACAAGAGCAGGGGCAGCTACACTGATGCCATTAGATGTACAGAAACAGACATAGCCACACTAACACATTTATGTACAAGAGATGGGGCAGCTACACTGATACCATTAGATGTACAGAAACAGACATAGCCACACTAACACATTTATGTACAAGAGCAGGGACAGCTACATTGATATCATTAGATGTACAGAAACAGACATAGCCACACTAACACATTTATGTACAAGAGCAGGGGCAGCTACACTGATACCATTAGATGTACAGAAACAGACATAGCCACACTAACACATTTATGTACAAGAGCAGGGGCAGCCACACTGATACCATTAGATGTACAGAAACAGACATAGCCACACTAACACATTTATGTACAAGAGCAGGGGCAGCTACACTGACACCATTAGATATACAGAAACAGACATAGCCACACTAACACATTTATGTACAAGAGCAGGGACAACTACACTGATACCATTAGCTGTACAGAAACAGACATAGCCACACTAACACATTTATGTACAAGAGCAGGGGCAGCTACACTGATACCATTAGATGTACAGAAACAGACATAGCCACACTAACACATTTATGTACAAGAGCAGGGGCAGCTACACTGATACCATTAGATGTACAGAAACAGACATAGCCACACTAACACATTTATGTACAAGAGCAGGGGCAGCTACACTGATACCATTAGATGTACAGAAACAGACATAGCCACACTAACACATTTATGTACAAGTGCAGGGGCAGCTACACTGATACCATTAGATGTACAGAAACAGACATAGCCACACTAACACATTTATGTACAAGAGCAGGGGCAGCTACACTGATACCATTAGATGTACAGAAACAGACATAGCCACACTAACACATTTATGTACAAGAGCAGGGGCAGCTACACTGATACCATTAGATGTACAGAAACAGACATAGCCACACTAACACATTTATGTACAAGAGCAATGGCAGCAAGACTGATACCATTAGATGTACAGAAACAGACATAGCCACACTAACACATTTATGTACAAGAGCAATGGCAGCTACACTGATACCATTAGATGTACAGAAACAGACATAGCCACACTAACACATTTATGTACAAGAGCAGGGGCAGCTACACTGATACCATTAGATGTACAGAAACAGACATAGCCACACTAACACATTTATGTACAAGAGCAGGGGCAGCTACACTGACACCATTAGATGTACAGAAACAGACATAGCCACACTAACACATTTATGTACAAGAGCAGGGGCAGCTACACTGACCATTGGATGTACAGAAACAGACATAGCCACACTAACACATTTATGTACAAGAGCAGGGGCAGCTACACTGATACCATTAGATGTACAGAAACAGACATAGCCACACTAACACATTTATGTACAAGAGCAGGGGCAGCTACACTGATACCATTAGATGTACAGAAACAGACATAGCCACACTAACACATTTATGTACAAGAGCTATGGCAGCTACACTGATACCATTAGATGTACAGAAACAGACATAGCCACACTAACACATTTATGTACAAGAGCAGGGACAGCTACACTGATACCATTAGATGTACAGAAACAGACAAAGCCACACTAACACATTTATGTACAAGAGCAGAGGCAGCTACACTGATACCATTAGATGTACAGAAACAGACATAGCCACACTAACACATTTATGTACAAGAGCAGGGGCAGCTACACTGATACCATTAGATGTACAGAAACAGACATAGCCACACTAACACATTTATGTACAAGAGCAGGGGCAGCTACACTGATACCATTAGATGTACAGAAACAGACATAGCCACACTAACACATTTATGCACAAGAGCAATGGCAGCTACACTGATACCATTAGATGTACAGAAACAGACATAGCCACACTAACACATTTATGTACAAGAGCAGGGGCAGCTACACTGATACCATTGGATGTACAGAAACAGACATAGCCATACTAACACATTTATGTACAAGAGCAGGGACAACTACAATGATACCATTAGATGTACAGAAACAGACATAGCCACACTAACACATTTATGTACAAGAGCAGGGGCAGCTACACTGATACCATTAGATGTACAGAAACAGACATAGCCACACTAACACATTTATGTACAAGAGCAGGGGCAGCTACACTGATACCATTAGATGTACAGAAACAGACATAGCCACACTAACACATTTATGTACAAGAGCAGGGGCAGCTACACTGATACCATTAGATGTACAGAAACAGACATAGCCACACTAACACATTTATGTACAAGAGCAGGGGCAGCTACACTGATACCATTAGATGTACAGAAACAGGCATAGCCACACTAACACATTTATGTACAAGAGCAGGGACAGCTACACTGATACCATTAGATGTACAGAAACAGACAAAGCCACACTAACACATTTATGTACAAGAGCAGGGGCAGCTACACTGATACCATTAGATGTACAGAAACAGACATAGCCACACTAACACATTTATGTACAAGAGCAGGGGCAGCTACACTGATACCATTAGATGTACAGAAACAGACATAGCCACACTAACACATTTATGTACAAGAGCAATGGCAGCTACACTGATACCATTAGATGTACAGAAACAGACATAGCCACACTAACACATTTATGTACAAGAGCAGGGGCAGCTACACTGATACCATTAGATGTACAGAAACAGGCATAGCCACACTAACACATTTATGTACAAGAGCAGGGACAGCTACACTGATACCATTAGATGTACAGAAACAGACATAGCCACACTAACACATTTATGTACAAGAGCAATGGCAGCTACACTGATACCATTAGATGTACAGAAACAGACATAGCCACACTAACACATTTATGTACAAGAGCAGGGGCAGCTACACTGATACCATTAGATGTACAGAAACAGACATAGCCACACTGACACATTTATGTACAAGAGCAGGGGCAGCTACACTGATACCATTAGATGTACAGAAACAGACATAGCCACACTAACACATTTATGTACAAGAGCAGGGGCAGCTACACTGATACCATTAGATGTACAGAAACAGACATAGCCACACTAACACATTTATGTACAAGAGCAGGGGCAGCTACACTGATACCATTAGATGTACAGAAACAGACATAGCCACACTAACACATTTATGTACAAGAGTAGGGGCAGCTACACTGATACCATTAGATGTACAGAAACAGACATAGCCACACTAACACATTTATGTAGAAGAGCAGGGGCAGCTACACTGATACCATTAGATGTACAGAAACAGACATAGCCACACTAACACATTTATGTACAAGAGCAGGGGCAGCTACACTGACACCATTAGATGTACAGAAACAGACATAGCCACACTAACACATTTATGTACAAGTGCAGGGGCATCTA
This sequence comes from Protopterus annectens, assembly GCF_019279795.1. Taxonomy (NCBI): domain Eukaryota; kingdom Metazoa; phylum Chordata; order Ceratodontiformes; family Protopteridae; genus Protopterus; species Protopterus annectens. The sequence goes on along the minus strand of NC_056740.1, from coordinate 507,685,285 downwards.
CACTGACACCATTAGATGTACAGAAACAGACATAGCCACACTAACACATTTATGTACAAGAGCAATGGCAGCTACACTGATACCATTTGATGTACAGAAACAGGCATAGCCACACTAACACATTTATGTACAAGAGCAGGGACAGCTACACTGATACCATTAGATGTACAGAAACAGACATAGCCACACTAACACATTTATGTACAAGAGCAATGGCAGCTACACTGATACCATTAGATGTACAGAAACAGACATAGCCACACTAACACATTTATGTACAAGAGCAATAGCAGCTACACTGATACCATTAGATGTACAGAAACAGACATAGCCACACTAACCCATTTATGTACAAGAGCAGGGGCAGCTACACTGATACCATTAGATGTACAGAAACAGACATAGCCACACTAACACATTTATGTACAAGAGCAGGGGCAGCTACACTGATACCATTAGATGTACAGAAACAGACATAGCCACACTAATACATTTATGTACAAGAGCAGGGACAACTACAATGATACCATTAGATGTACAGAAACAGACATAGCCACACTAACACATTTATGTACAAGAGCAGGGGCAGCTACACTGATACCATTAGATGTACAGAAATAGACATACTCACACTAACACATTTATGTACAAGAGCAGGGGCAGCTACACTGATACCATTAGATGTACAGAAACAAACATAGCCACACTAACACATTTATGTACAAGAGCAGGGGCAGCTACACTGATACCATTAGATGTACAGAAACAGACATAGCCACACTAACACATTTATGTACAAGGGCAGGGACAGCTACACTGATACCATTAGATGTACAGAAACAGACATAGTCACACTAACACATTTATGTACAAGAGCAGGGGCAGCTACACTGATACCATTAGATGTACAGAAACAGACATAGCCACACTAACACATTTATGTACAAGAGCAATGGCAGCTACACTGATACCATTAGATGTACAGAAACAGACATAGCCACACTAACACATTTATGTACAAGAGCAGTGGTAGCTACACTGATACCATTAGATGTACAGAAACAGACATAGCCACACATACACATTTATGTACAAGAGCAGGGGCAGCTACACTAATGCTTTTATTCGTACTGAAGCAGACATAGCTATACTAACCCAGTTCTGTTCAGTGGCACAGAAGTATGAAATGGTGTGGCAAAAATCCTTGTCACATCCCTCTGACCAACCTCACAAAAATACACAGTCATACTGTAAAAATGTTATCATTTATGGTGCATATAGCAGACTGTCATTGACAGTAGCTATCCTTAAATATCTTGAGATATGTTATTGCAAATAAAGAAGAAATATTATGAAGAGACCTGGAGAAAGAGAAATGTTATTAAAGGAAGTAGATGATGTATTAGCTGAAATAAGATGTTTGAGGAAGAAAGGCTAAGGAGGACAGAAGGTAAAAATAAAAGATGAATGAAAGAAATAGAATTGTTTAGTCAATTTCATTGTTGGTAACTTGTAAATCATTTTGAACTTGAATGCAAAATAATTAATTTTCAGATTTCTGTTACAGTATAAAATTAAAGAAAATGTTAATAAATCAGCCTCTGCTCTTTTTAAACCGGTGCAAAGAGATATTTTACATCAAAGTTACTAACACCAAAAGCAGATGGGACCTCAGTTTGATGTCTCATCTGAAGGATGGCACATACAGGAGTGCAGCAGTCCCCTTATTCTGAACTGCAATATCAGTATTGTGAAATCAATTCAAGTACCTCATTTGTAAATAAAATCTAGTAAGTTCTGTCCTTCTAGCATATATTTTGGGCAAGTTTTAAAACAATTCTTCATCATAAATTCTGAGCAGTCCTGAGCACAGAAAACACTTGATAGTTTTGACTTCTGGAACTGAGTGTACTAAATATTGTAAACTTTTAGTAGTGCATTATGAGTTGCCATTTAGCACTTCTGTGACATTAATACTTTCTGAGGTCAGCAACTAGCTGGAAAAGGATTATGATAATTTAGTATAATGATATAACCTACTATATTTATTCTGACCATTGCAGAGATACGTATCTAGTGGTGTGGACACTGGTTCTAGGTGATGACCACTTTTGATATGATGATCTGACCCCAACCTACAAAATGGGAAAAGGAGGTTGATGCTGCTGATTATTTATTCTGACATTTTTTTTTTCATTTTTGTATTACTACAAAGGTTCATAGGTTAGTACTAGGCTATGGGCCCTAGGACCTATACAAGCTTAGCCATAACAATTCTCTGGCTATTTCTTCCCACACTATTTACTTCCCTTACTTTTAGAGTATACATAACACTTTTTCCCTGGGCTCCACTTAAGGGGTAACTAGGATGTGAAGTACGGTGCTGGAAAACTAAAGTTATCTGCTTGCACAATTTGAACAGTAAAAATCTTGTTTTTACATGGCAAAAGAAAAAAATAAATAAGAGCTATTCTACAAAATTGAATCATCATAATCATAGGCCAGTCTTAACTTCTAGATCACATTTATATTCTCTGAATGAAAAGATAGCAAAAATGATT